>NW_024705710.1:12580-26731 GCF_018977255.1 Callorhinchus milii | reverse complement strand
GTGACTCTGTCTCCTGTGACTCCGTCCTCCGTGACTGCGTCTGACCGTCGTCCGCGTCTCGTCCCTCCGTGTCTCTGCGCCTCAGCAGCAGCAGCAGGAGATGGGCGACTTCCGAGACATCAGAGGCTTCTTCACCAAGGCCGAGTGGAGCGATCTGGCCGAGTGCGAGAAGCGGCGCTACAGGAACATCAAGCAGAACCACGCCGTCCTGCTGAACCTCGGTGGGTACGGCAGGCCGAGCCTCTTCGCAACTCAACTAATTGTCGCAGTGATTATAATGATGAGACCAAGACGTCGTAGCAGAGTGGCATGCATGGGGCGCCATGGTGGCGAGATGTTAACTAACTCGCCTGGTCTACAGGAGGTCGTGGGTTCGATGCCACCCTGACGATGCCTGTCATATCTGGAGTCTGCGTGTGTCTCTCCCGGTGAGATGTTAACTACCTCGCCTGGTCTACAGGAGGTCGTGGGTTCGATCCCGACCCTGACGATGCCTGTCATATATCTGGAGTCTGCGTGTGTCTCTCCCCGGTGAGATGTTAACTACCTCGCCTGGTCTACAGGAGGTCGTGGGTTCGATGGCGACCCTGACGATGCCTGTCATATATCTGGAGTCTGCGTGTGTCTCTCCCCGGTGAGATGTTAACTACCTCTCATGGTCTACAGGAGGTCGTGGGTTAGATCCCGGTCCTCCGGGTTTTTGCTCCACTTGTAGAATCAACATCACGCGTTTAGAGTATTTGTCTGCTGCTATAAATGTCCACGTGGTAAGCCACTTGGTTGAGCTGTCATTTGTGGCAGCCAGGTCGCTTCTGAAGAAGGAGCCAATAGCTCAGTGGACTTCACCTGGTGAAGTAAAAATAGATTTAGTTTTAGTTTAATGATTTGTTTACCTTTACTCTACTTTGCACGCCTATCGTGTTTGTGTTTTGTGTTGTAACTTTCTGACCCCGTGCCCCCTATGGGACATCTATGAAAAAGAGCTTCATAGCTCATCGGATTCATAATTCTAGTCACGTAGGTAAAAAATAAAATTAAAATTAATCAAAGTAAAATTAAAATTTATAAAAGTACTTTTATTAATTTAAATTTTATTTTTTACCTACGGATTCATAATGTTGGAGAGTAAACCCACAACATTTACAAAAATAGTTTATTTTGACTTAAAACTTTCGTGACTGCAGGAATTCATATTCTTTGGTTCTTTCGATAAAGTGACGTAGATAGAAAAACTAAAATAAAAATAAAGTGAATAATAAAAATGATAAAGCACTCATGTATAATCAAAACTTTTGAGTTATAAATTAGTCTTCTTGGTTCTTTCGGTAAAGTCACATAGAAGGGAAAAAAACATAAAATACAATTATTAAAATACAATTTTAATGTTTTCTTTTTAATATTTTATTATTTCCCTTCTACGTGACTTTACCGAAAGAACCAAGAAGATGAATCCCTGCAGTCACGAAAGCTTTAAATTGAAATGTATACATTAGTGTTTTTTTTATGGAGCAGTCTAATTAGTGTCTTATTTTTATAATTTTTTATTCACTTAATTTGTATCATTTGAACTGCCTCTATTGGGAGGGTTTCCACATAACCATGAGATCTTTTAACAATCTCCGTGACAAGAAAGTTCATCTGATCGAGTCACTCACATTTCTGAAGAGATGCCGTGACTCTAACGTAATACCGATCTCATTGACACTGATTTCTGCTGCAGTCACATCTTCCAATGCCAGACGAATTTTGTTCAGGGCGAGCTTGGCCCTGATCTCAGAGAGAATTAGACTGCTCCATACTGAACTAGATCATGTAGACAAGACACTCTTGAAATCACACTTAACATTGACGGGAAAAATGTCGACATCTGATTGGGAACATGTAGATAACATGACCGCTTAATCAGCCACTACAATGTCAGCGAAATGTAAAGATCTGATTTTCGAGTTCAACCTCCTTTCTAACAAGAAACCAGATCCACACGTTAAAAGGTTAGACGTTGACAAGGTTGTTATTAATCTGAGTAATAGCCCAATGTGCGATGGTCTAAAGTCGGTTTTGGCTAAAGGGTTGAACTTCTCAGTCACCCCCAAACACATTCCAGTGGATGACGTTATTGCCCAGGTCGATGTCGCTCTTAAGGGTTTGGGGCGCATCGCTGCAGACGTTACAAGATCTGAAATTGCTGCAACCCTCAAAAGCGCTAAGATACCAGTCAGCAACATCAGTGAGGATGAACGTTTTTGTGGTTTTTGATTATTTTTATTCACTTTATTTTTCTGTCTACGTGACTTTGCCGAAAGAACCAAAGAATATTTACAAAAAAATGTATTTTGTGTGTGTGTAATTTGTTTACCTTTTCTATACTTTGCACTCCTATCGTGTTTACTGTATTGCTTGGGGTTATTGTAGCAGCCAAATAATATAAATGAACGTAGTAGCGGTACACCGTTGCGCTGTATGAAATAATCATCACATTTTTGGCAAAAGTTATTTATTTCCTCGCGATTCGAGACCCCAGACAGAAGGATATTTTGGGTGGTGGTGGTGCGTCAAAATCAGTTGTCGTGATGCCAAAGCGGTGGGAAGACGGAACGTGACATGAGCAGCACTGAACACGAAGCTTCGCAGTCTGTTGCCGTACAGCGGCGCCCAGTCTGATGACGATCGGCTGCTCCGTGCTCCAGTGGCAAGATTGGACTCCTCGTGCCCCTAGAGACTCGGTCGGACGGTGCCTCGATACGACTCGTGGTGTCGCCACCGCACGTTCGGAATGGGGGACGCGGCTGCTGAATCTGAGTGCAACTTCTGATGGAGAGTCCTGCAGCTCACTCAAGGGGCAACGGCGACATCGTCGGGACTATGAAAAATAAGAATCGGTTTTACTCTTTATGGGAATGAAACAGGAGGTGTTAAGATGTTCAAACACCAAATAGATTATAGCTTTTGCAAGGAATCAGGTTACTGCATTAACCACGCGTACTGAACACGCAAACAAACACTCTCTGATAACATTTAATCATTGTCTTTGATACTGATTGGTCTACCCCAGAGACAGCCTTCTTCATGGCCTAGTCTCACCAGTGTCAGACCAGAGAACAACACCAAAAGGCGACCAGTACAAAGACAATGCAGTGTCAAGAGCATTTATAGCTCGGGGTGAGTAGCTATATCATTGGACCTTTTTGCCAGAATCAAAGTATAAAAAATAGGAATCGGTTTTACCCTTTCTGGCAATAAAACAGGAGCTGTTAAGATGTTCACACACCAAATAGATGATTCCTTTTTGCAAGGAATCAAGTTACTGCATTAACCACGCGTACTTGTGTTGAACACGCAAACAAACACGCTCTGATAGTAATCACATCGTCAGGACTGTGTTACGAGGACCCGTTGTGTTGCTATGCTGCACCGGTGTACCGCCAATACGTCCAAATAACAATGACCGCCTGTCTCCTTGCGCAGGGATGAACCCGGCCCAGCCCGAGTTCATGCGCGCACGCGGCAAGCGCAGGGCGAGGGGGAATGGAGCGGAGTGCGGGCGGTCGAGCGACTCCGACGAGGAGTGGACGGGGAGGAGGAAGAGGAAGGAGGTGGCGATGCACGGAGGACGAAGAGGCGGAGGCAAACGTAAAAGGGCGCTTGCAGACCGTGCAGAGACCCCCTGTAGACTTACACAGAGACCCCTGTAGACCCACCTGTAGACTCACACAGAGACCCACTGTAGACTCACACAGAGACCCCTGTAGACTCACGCAGAGACCCCCTGTAGACTCACACAGAGACCCCCTGTAGACTCACACAGACACCCCCTGTAGACTCACACAGAGACCCCCTGTAGACTCACATAGAGACCCCTGCAGACTCACACAGAGACCCATGTAGACTCACACAGAGACCTCCTGTAGACTCACACAGAGACCCCCTGTAGACTCACACAGAGACCTCCTGTAGACTCACACAGAGACCCCATGTAGACTCACACAGAGACCCCTGTAGACTCACATAGAGACCCCCTGTAGACTCACACAGAGACCCCCTGTAGACTCACGCAGAGACCCCCTGTAGACTCATGCAGAGACCCCTGTAGACTCACGCAGAGACCCCCTGTAGACTCACGCAGAGACCCCCTGTAGACTCATGCAGAGACCCCTGTAGACTCACGCAGAGACCCCTGTAGACTCATGCAGAGACCCCTGTAGACTCACACAGAGACCCCTGTAGACTCACACAGAGACCCCTGTAGACTCACGCAGAGACCCCCTGTAGACTCACGCAGAGACCCCTGTAGACTCACGCAGAGACCCCCTGTAGACTCACGCAGAGACCCCTGTAGACTCACGCAGAGACCCCTGTAGACTCACACAGAGACCCCCTGTAGACTCACACAGAGACCCCCTGTAGACTCACGCAGAGACCCCTGTAGACTAACGCAGAGATCCCTGTAGACTCACACAGAGACCCCCTGTAGACTCACACAGAGACCCCTGTAGACTCACACAGAGACCCCCTGTAGACTCACGCAGAGACCCCTGTAGACTCACACAGAAACCCCGTGTCGACTCACACAGAGACCCCCTGTAGACTCACACAGAGACCCCTGTAGACTCACAGAGACCCCCTGTAGACTCACGCAGAGACCCCTGTAGACTCACGCAGAGACCCCTGTAGACTCACACAGAGACCCCCTGTAGACTCACACAGAGACCCCTGTAGACTCATGCAGAGAACCCTGTAGACTCGCTTGATGAAGCTGGTTGTAATCACCAGCGGAACCAAGTTAAATGCCCGCTCACGGCCAACACCAGTGACGACGATCCGAACCGGTCCTGAGCCTCCCCTAGGTTGATTCAGCGTCAAAATGAGTACCCGGTGCAGTGGTGTGTAGTAAACATCACAACCGGGGAGACAAAGACGGTCGGGCGTGTTGCTAGCTGCCCATCCCCCCGTGTGCCGTGCTGGCCTTCGTAGGTGCTGCTTGCTGACAGCACTTGACCGCAACAGTCTGTGAAGGCTACACGGGGCATCTTTTTAATTGTGGACCGAGTTGGCACAGTCGTGGGCACAGGTGGTGCATCTGGCAGTCATCTCAGTAAACCCATGGCACCTGCAGGGTCCGTCTCGTGACCTTCTGCACCTAGCCTGGCACAACAGTCAACCCATGGCATGGCACCTGGTTCTGTCCTGTGACAACAGTCTGTTAAGGCGGCACAGGGGAGATCATTGACTTTTTGGTAAATATGTGAGTGAGTAAATGTTTGCATGCGTAAATACGCGTGTGGGTGTGTTCACACGTGTGTGTGTGTGTTAATGCATTTCCGTGTGTTCACACGTGTGTGCGTGTGTTAACGCGTGTGCATATGGGGAGCGGTAGTGTAGCGGTTAGCGCGCTGTGCTATGAACCCGGCGACCCGGGTTCGATTCCCGCTCACGGTCAACACCAGTGACGATTATTTGAACTGGTCCTGGGCCTCCCCTATGTCGGCTCAGCCTCAAATGAGTACCTGGTGCGGTGTGTAAACATCACCACTGAGGAGACAAAGACGGTCGGGCGTGGTGCTGGCCACCCACCCCCTCGTGTACCGTTCTGGCCTTCATAGGTGCTCACTAACAGCACTTGCCCCTACAGTCTGTTAAGGCTATACGGGGGATCTTTGTCCTTGCATATGTTCATGCGTGTCCGTGTGTTCACACGTGTGTTCACGTGTGTGTGTTCACGTGCGTGCTTGTGTTCACGTGCGTGCGTGTGTTCACGTGTGTGTGTGTTCACGTGTGTGCGTGTGTTCACGGGTGCGTGTGTGCGTGTGTTCACGGCGTGTGTTCACGTGCGTGCGTGTGTTCACGTGCGTGCGTGTGTTCACGTGTGTGCGTGTGTTCACGCAGGAGGAGGCAAGGGGGCTGCTTCACGCTGGGCCACCGTGGGAGAGTCTCACGCGAGGGCAGCTCCCAGCAAGCGCAAGGTCTCTGTGCACAGCGCACGGCACTCCTCTCGTTACAGCTGCTGCTGCTGTTGTTGTTGTTGTCTTTAGTTTGTTGTCCTTCCCCCGCACCTCCCATTAGCGAGGTTGGCTACGTACGGTGCCAAAGAAATTCAGCGTACATACATACTACTAGACACTGCTATAGCAGGGACGTGCGGTCAGGGGAGGCAGGCGAGGCAGAGCCTCACCTGTCATATACTCCAATGAAAATAGCTGTTAGGGGCCGTCCATAAATGACGTCACGCGATTTTGAACAATTTTTGACCCCCCCCCCTCGTCACATGGCGTCACAAAAAGTCAGACCCCCCCTCAAATATGACGTCACAAAGCTCTGCCCCCCCCCCCCAAAAAAAAAACATGCTTCAAATCGCTTTAAACTATTATAATTGTAGTGCGTATTTAATGTGGCGCTGCACTCTGATGTTGCAGGAGAAAACATTTATTATGAAGTCGATTTAATTAAGTAGAACGTGTTGTCTATATTTATTTAAAGTTGTGCATTTTGATGTGACGTCACATTTCTCAACCCCCCCCCCCCCTCGTCACGCATCGTCACAAATGTCTGACCCCCCTCCCCCCCAGGTGCGTGACGTCATTTATGGACGGCCCCTTACGAAAGTGAAAAAAATGTTCCACTGATTTATGTTATAAATGTCATTTCTGTATAATTCCAATCATTACAGAGAGATAGTAACAGGCACGCGCTTATTGCCCGCGCTCCATCCAGTTTCTGAGGGGTTGCGCAATCAGAGGGGAGGCTGAGCTCGTCGCTGCCTCACCTCTCGTCTCCCTGTATTTGCAGCGGAGCTCCGCAAATTAGGCGATTTTGACTATCAAAATTATTGGAATCGTACAGAAATGACGTAACACAGATCAGTGGAAGAATCTTAATTTTTACTTTATTATTTTGTACTTTTTCCATTGGAGTATAACAGGTGAGACTGTGCCTCCCCTAATTCGCCTCACCACGGGGAGAGAGAGAAAAAAATTAACCCGTAAAAACAAAGTTTTTCACTATAAATCCTTTATATGCATGGCATCGGTTTTATTTTATTATTCATTTCTGTTTTTCTTGAGTAAGAGTTTCATTTTTATCACATTGGTATTTTAAATTAAATATGAAAAAAAATTTTCCTAAAAATATACAGCAGCAGGCGTCAGGGTCAGGATCGAACACATGACCTCCTGCGTACCAGGCGAGGTTGTTAACATCTCCTAGCCACCATGCCCCCCCTGCATGGCACTCTGGTACAACGTTTGGGCTTATTATTATAATTAGTTTATTAATTAGTTTAGTTGTGAAGAGGCTTGGCCTGTCATACCCACCGAGGTTCAGCATGACAGCATGGTTCTGGTTGATGTATGGAATCAGATATATAGATTCAGAATATCAGAATTAGAATATGTATTGTATTGGAGGAATCCGATGAGGTGTCAGGGTCGAGATCGAACCCGCGACCTCCTGCGTACCAGGCGAGGGAGTTAACATCTCCTAGCCACCGCTGGTCACTGCACCAACTCGCCCCCACACCCCCTCCGCCCCCTCACCCCACCACCCCCTCCGCTCAGACTAAAGCGGAAGCCCTGGAGTACGTGTGGAGCATCTTGCAGGGCGTGGAGGAGGAGGAGCAGCAGCAGCAGGAGGAGGAGTTCAGGGGATTTGAGCTGAGGGAGGTGCACAAGGCCAGGATGGCGATGTTCAGGCTGGAGCGCAGAGCCACCGCTGCAAGGAGCCCTGAGGGTGGCGCTCCAGAGGATACGTGGAGGTGCGTAGCCTGCAGCGGTGATTTCTATTCACACCGCAACTCCACGCTCCCCTCTATTCTCACCGGAACTCCACACTCCCCTCTATTCTCACCGGAACTCCACACTCCCCTCTATTCTCACCGGAACTCCACACTCCCCTCTATTCCCACCAGAACTCCACACTCCCCTCTATTCTCACCAGAACTCCACACTCCCCTCTATTCCCACCAGAACTCCACACTCCCCTCTATTCTCACCGGAACTCCACACTCCCCTCTATTCCCACCAGAACTCCACACTCCCCTGCACACTCCCCTCTACTCACCAGAACTCCACACTCCCTCTATTCTCACCGGAACTCCACACTCCCCTCTATTCTCACCAGAACTCCACGCTCCCCTCTATTCCCACCAGAACTCCACCTCCCCTCTATTCCACCGAACTCCACACTCCCCTCTATTCTCACCAGAACTCCACACTCCCCTCTATTCTCACCGGAACTCCACACTCCCCTCTATTTTCACCAGAACTCCACACTCCCCTCTATTCCCACCGGAACTCCACACTCTCCCCTCTATTCTCACCGGAACTCCACACTCCCCTCTATTCCCACCAGAACTCCACACTCCCTGCTATTCTCACCGGAACTCCACACTCCCCTCTATTCTCACCGGAACTCCACACTCCCCTCTATTCCCACCAGAACTCCACACTCCCTGCTATTCTCACCGGAACTCCACACTCCCCTCTATTCTCACCAGAACTCCACACTCCCCTCTATTCTCACCAGAACTCCACACTCCCTGCTATTCTCACCGGAACTCCACGCTCCTCTCTATTCTCACCGGAACTCCACACTCCCCTCTATTCCCACCAGAACTCCACACTCCCTGCTATTCTCACCGGAACTCCACACTCCCCTCTATTCTCACCAGAACTCCACACTCCCCTCTATTCTCACCAGAACTCCACACTCCCTGCTATTCTCACCGGAACTCCACGCTCCTCTCTATTCTCACCGGAACTCCACACTCCCCTCTATTCCCACCGAACTCCACACTCCCCTCTATTCTCACCGGAACTCCACACTCCCCTCTATTCTCACCGGAACTCCACACTCCCCTCTATTCCACCAGAACTCCACACTCCCCTCTATTCTCACCGGAACTCCACGCTCCCCTCTATTCTCACCGGAACTCCACACTCCCCTCTATTCCACCAGAACTCCACACTCCCTCTATTCTCACCGGAACTCCACACTCCCCTCTATTCTCACCAGAACTCCACACTCCCTCTATTCCACCGAACTCCACACTCCCCTCTATTCTCACAGAACTCCACACTCCCCTCTATTCTCACCGGAACTCCACACTCCCCTCTATTCTCACCAGAACTCCACACTCCCTCTATTCTCACCGGAACTCCACACTCCCCTCTATTCTCACCGAACTCCACACTCCCCTCTATTCTCACCAGAACTCCACACTCCCCTCTATTCTCACCGGAACTCCACACTCCCCTCTATTCTCACCAGAACTCCACACTCCCCTCTATTCTCACCGAACTCCACACTCCCCTCTATTCTCACCGGAACTCCACACTCCCCTCTATTCTCACCGGAACTCCACACTCCCCTCTATTCTCACCGGAACTCCACACTCCCCTCTATTCTCACCGGAACTCCACACTCCCCTCTATTCTCACCAGAACTCCACCTCCCCTCTATTCCACCGGAACTCCACACTCCCCTCTATTCCACCGGAACTCCACACTCCCCTCATTCCCACCGAACTCCACACTCCCCTCTATTCTCACCAGAACTCCACACTCCCCTCTATTCCACCGGAACTCCACACTCCCCTCTATTCCCACCGGAACTCCACACTCCCCTCTATTCTCACCGAACTCCACACTCCCCTCTATTCCACCGAACTCCACACTCCCTCTATTCCACCGAACTCCACACTCCCCTCTATTCCCACCGGAACTCCACACTCCCCTCTATTCTCACCAGAACTCCACACTCCCCTCTATTCCACCGGAACTCCACACTCCCCTCTATTCCCACCAGAACTCCACACTCCCCTCTATTCTCACCAGAACTCCACACTCCCCTCTATTCCAACCGGAACTCCACACTCCCCTCTATTCTCACCGGAACTCCACGCTCCCCTCTATTCCCACCAGAACTCCACACTCCCCTCTATTCTCACCAGAACTCCACACTCCCTCTATTCCCACCGGAACTCCACACCCCCCTCTATTCCCACCAGAACTCCACTCTCCCCTCTATTCCCACCAGAACTCCACACTCCCTTCTATTCTCACCGGAACTCCACACTCCCCTCTATTCTCACCAGAACTCCACTCTCCCCTCTATCCCACCAGAACTCCACACTCCCCTCTATCCCACCGGAACTCACACCCCCCTCTATTCCCACCAGAACTCCACTCTCCCCTCTATTCCCACCAGAACTCCACACTCCCCTCTATTCTCACTGGAACTCCACACCCCCCTCTATTCTCACCAGAACTCCACTCTCCCCTCTATTCCCACCAGAACTCCACACTCCCCTCTATTCTCACTGGAACTCCACACTCCCCTCTATTCTCACCAGAACTCCACACTCCCCTCTATTCTCACCGGAACTCCACACTCCCCTCTATTCCCACCGGAACTCCACACTCCCCTATATTCTCACCAGAACTCCACACTCCCCTCTATTCCCACCGTAACTCCACACTCCCCTCTATTCCCACCGGAACTCCCCAATCTTCTGTTAGTGCTGATGGAAGTCGCCACTGCTGTTGATGCTACTGCTGCATGTGCTCCTGTCAGTGCTGCTGCTGGTACTGATGCAGCCTATGAACTTAACGATGCTTATTTTACCAGGGTAAGTCCCACTGAGCTGTGTAGCTGTTGTTTAGAAGCGACCTGGCTATCACAAATGAGAGCTCAACGAAGTGACTTGTCATCATCATCGTCATTACGTGGACATTTATAGCAGCCAAATACTCTCAACGCGTGACGTTGATTCTAAATGTCGAGGGGAAAAAACCGGAGGACCCGGAGAAAAATCCACGCAACCACGGGAGGTACAACACGCAAACTCCAAACTTACAGCATGGGTCATTTTTGTTTTTTTACCCTTCTTTCTGGCAACATGGGTTGGACCATCTATCTGGCAACATGTGAGACTAGGCTCTAAGGAAAGCTGTCTCGGGTGTGGACCAATCAACTTCAAGGACAGTGCACATTATCAGAGTTGTGTCTTTTGTTTGTATTTATGACTGCAGGTATTGCGGTCTATGCAAAGATGACTCCTTGTAAAAAGGTGTCAGTTTTGTTGCCAGATAGAAGGGTAAAAAACCAATTTCATATTTTTTATGGCAAATGAGGTTTCCAAACATACAGCATGGGTCGTCAGGGTCGGGATCGCACCCACGACCTCCTGTAGACCATGCGAGGGGGTTAACATCTCGCCACGGAGGAGAGAGAGAGACACGCAGACTCCAAATATACAGCAGGCTTCGTCAGGGTCGGGATGGAACCTACGACCTCCCGTATACCAGGAGAGGTAGTCAACATCTCGCCGTGTTTGCCTGCAGGCTCCTCCGTGCCGCCGGCCTCCGCCCAGGCTGTGGCGGTGTCGCGCAGCGCTCGCTCTCGCTACGGCCTGCGCCCGCGCGAGAGGCAAGTCTACACAGAGGTGGAGGAGCCCCAGGACGACGACTTCTTCTGTGAGACCCCCTGCTCCCTCTCACTCTCTCTCACTTTCTCACTCTCTCTCTCACTGTCACTTTCTCACACTCTCTCTCACACTCTCACTCTCTCACTCTCTCTCTCACTTTCTCACACTCTCTCTCCACGTCACTTTCTCACTCATCGATCATAGACCCTTTTCAAGACAGTCTGAACGTACAGGTATCGATAATTAGCGCGAGTTCTCCCGCGTAAGAACGATCCAGCAAGACGGAGATTTAAATCCCCCGAATATGTGGTCAGGGGTAGGCTTCGTCAATGATTCACCCAACGATACGACGCCGAATGAGTCTTTAATTGCATCGACTCTTTCTTCCACATATGCTGGCCGGGGTTGTGGCTGGGCAGCGAAATTGGAAACCGATAACTACGAGGTCTTAGTTTTGGCGTGTGGCGAACCTCGTTATGTATCCTAAGACCCTGTAACTACCCCGGCAGCCAAATTAGTTCAATCAGCTACAAATCGCCTAGAGGGATACTCGCGAACATGGTGTTTCTTGGAGAGAGGGTGCATCCAGCCATAGGACAGACTCTCTTAAATTTGGCTTAGTTTGCCACTCCGTGGCGTGCGGGACTTGAAAGGTTGTCAGCGATGCCCTGCCTCGTCAGGACACCCATTGGCTCGAGGCGCGCCACTCTTCCTTGACCGTGGTATTCTAAGACCGTTTTTCAGGTCACGTCCATCGGTTGCTCCACCGGGTTACGCATTGCATCCCCTATCATAGTAGCTCCGCGGCGAAACGGAGTTGCAGCGGATACAATAAGTTATGAGACAATACTACGTAGTTCTCATTCTTCTCAGCAATCATCAAGCCATACCTAAACCGTCGAAATTGCCATACGAGGCAAGTACACACATGGAGTTGCTTGTCCTGTAAGCTGGTTCCCCCCCGCATCATTGCAGCCCGGATTAATTACCAGGACGGTTCTACCGGAAAACCCGCTTTCTTGGTCGACCATTATTTTTGGTCTATCGCAGCAGGCCAGCTTTATGACTGAAAATGACTGGCACCGCTACTGGATCCCATCCACTAACGTCTAAGCCACCGGCACTAAAACATACTAGATTCACTACTTATTATGGTACCGCTGGATAACTGACTTCCCGTGTGCTTATGACTCAGCCCAAGACTTTTACTCAGGAATCGCAAATGATTCAAATAATCATACAGCTCAGTGTTGATCAAGCCCTGTGTGACCGCTGATTTCGGTATGGTATACTACCGGCCAATCCCAAAACACTTAACGCGGATCATGACTACCGAAAACAGACCCACGCTTTACGTATGGGGAACGGAAAGGAAAGATCAAAAGCTGCCGATCTTATCAAAAAAATGATCTTTAACCAAAAGCAATAGTAGAGTACACGCATCGCCTCACGAGACTTGATGGGGTTCTATAACGTACAGTCGAGTAGCGGTGGATTTTGTGCGGGCACAATTTTTCCATCCCGAGCCAACTATTAATCGGCTTGCTTGCTTGAATCAGCTGGTCCTCCTTTCCCCGTCCACTCTAAGCGGGTGTCGTACCATTCTGTCTTGATCAGGGTTTTATCTCCACCGTGACCACACCCTCAACCATATTGCTTAGCTGGAGTCTAACAATATAGTCAATACAAAGACAAAGTCCGGGGGACCGAGTGAGTCCTCTCCCGTCGTCGATCCTCGCCATGCTTTTCAGAATGCCAATTGTTCACAAATCACCGAGGCGTGTCCTTTACGTCCCGCGGCTGGCCACCGAAGGCTATGGAAGCACAATGCGCGTCAACACAATTTAAAACTCCTAGTTCACAGAGTGATACTTTTCGTTTCTGTACGGCGCGGTCAATATAAATGGATGCTCATTACCGACACGAACTCCTTTTGTTACATAGATAAAGTCGAGCGCTCCAAACCCCGCTAGAAATGTACCATTGCTCGAGACGACTTGCTTTCGCAATTACGTGCCATTGGCTTCGGACGACCGGTGTCTTCGGAACCGCACAACAGTCCCTCGGATTATTGTTATATTGCCTATTGTCAAGGACACTTGCGTAACAAGCGACCTATGCTATCAGCTTCGCAGTCCGAATCAGAGTTTCTACACCTTATACGGCTTATTTAGCCAGTAATCAGACCCCGACATGAATCATAGGGGAACATTTTCACTGAATGTTCCAGGAGCGATGATCGCACGATGCTGCCAATTCGTGTATCTTAGTCCCCTGCTATGAAATGACGGGCGGAGTAGGCGGACGGGCAAGAACTGGTTCATTATGGCACGCTGGCCTGATTTACAGGATACTCAATATAATCGGATACGGTAATTGTTAGTAATATGACACCGTCCGCTCTCTCCAAAAAAGAAGCGGATCCCCAACCTTATCCTGAGTAGGAATGAGGCAATACGCGGGCGATCTACACGCCAAAACCGTAATAGATAGCGGGTCAATGAGCCATTATAAGCACTACAGCTGTACTTTTGCAAATGTAGTCCTGCCAATAGAGAGTAGGCGCGCGCCGGTTGGGGTAGGCCCGGGGTTATACTTGACCGTGGGTGAGCTTAGCATCCCTAACCGGTCTTTTTCGTGCGGCCAAAGGAGTAAAGGCAGCACACTCTGTACCCCCCGTTGATTGGGTGTAGGATGGCTACAGGCCGTAGTAGGTCCCGTTCGGTAAGTTT
>NW_024705710.1:0-12550 GCF_018977255.1 Callorhinchus milii | reverse complement strand
TGAGACTCCCCTTGGTCGACTCGGCATCAAATGAGCACCCGGTACGGAGCGTGGTTCCAGCCACACCACCCCCATGTAGCGCCCAGTGCCGGCCCTTAATAGGCGCTCGCTAACGGCGCCCACCCCGCCCCCGCGTCTGCCCGCGCAGGTTCGTCAACTGCGCGAGGAATGAGCAGGAGCAGAACCTGGTGGCCTTCCAGCACCGGGGGCAGATTTACTACCGCACGTTCCGTGCCGTGGGGCCCGGCTCTGAGCTGCTGGTCTGGTACGGCGAGGAGTTCGCCCAGGAGCTGGGCATCGCCTGCGAGGCCGGGCCCTCGCGACGCCGCAGCAGCAGCAGCAACGAGATGGCTCCCAGGGCCACCGCCAGAGACCTGCAGCCCGTGCAGCCTCCACCAAGCGAGGAACACTGTGAGCACCGCTCACCAGAGACTCGCCACTGCTCACCAGACTATAGCCACCACTCACCAGAGATGATAGCCACCACTCACCAGAGATGATTAGCCACCACTCACCAGAGATGATAGCCACCACTCACCAGAGATGATAGCCACCACTCACCAGAGATGATAGCCACCACTCACCAGAGATGATAGCCACCACTCACCAGAGATGATAGCCACCACTTCTCACCAGAGATGATAGCCACCACTCACCAGAGATGATAGCCACCACTCACCAGAGATGATAGCCACCACTCACCAGAGATGATAGCCACCACTCACCAGAGATGATAGCCACCACTCACCAGAGATGATAGCCACCACTCACCAGAGATGATAGCCACCACTCACCAGAGATGATAGCCACCACTCACCAGAGATGATAGCCACCACTCACCAGAGATGATAGCCACCACTCACCAGAGATGATAGCCACCACTCACCAGAGATGATAGCCACCACTCACCAGAGATGATAGCCACCACTCACCAGAGATGATAGCCACCACTCACCAGAGATGATAGCCACCACTCACCAGAGATGATAGCCACCACTCACCAGAGATGATAGCCACCCCTCACCAGAGATGATAGCCACCACTCACCAGAGATGATAGCCACCACTCACCAGAGATGATAGCCACCACTCACCAGAGATGATAGCCACCACTCACCAGAGATGATAGCCACCACTCACCAGAGATGATAGCCACCACTCACCAGAGATGATAGCCCACTCACCAGAGATGATAGCTCACCTCACCAGAGATGATAGCCACCACTACCACTCACCAGAGATGATAGCCACCACTCACCAGAGATGATAGCCACCACTCACCAGAGATGATAGCCACCACTCACCAGAGATGATAGCCACCACTCACCAGAGATGATAGCCACCACTCACCAGAGATGATAGCCACCACTCACCAGAGATGATAGCCACCACTCACCAGAGATGATAGCCACCACTCACCAGAGATGATAGCCACCACTCACCAGAGATGATAGCCACCAAACCTCACCAGAGATGATAGCCACCACTCACCAGAGATGATAGCCACCACTCACCAGAGATGATAGCCACCACTCACCAGAGATGATAGCCACCACTCACCAGAGATGATAGCCACCACTCACCAGAGATGATAGCCACCACTCACCAGAGATGATAGCCACCACTCACCAGAGATGATAGCCACCACTCACCAGAGATGATAGCCACCACTCACCAGAGATGATAGCCACCACTCACCAGAGATGATAGCCACCACTCACCAGAGATGATAGCCACCACTCACCAGAGATGATAGCCACCACTCACCAGAGATGATAGCCACCACTCACCAGAGATGATAGCCACCACTCACCAGAGATGATAGCCACCACTCACCAGAGATGATAGCCACCACTCACCAGAGATGATAGCCACCACTCACCAGAGATGATAGCCACCACTCACCAGAGATGATAGCCACCACTCACCAGAGATGATAGCCACCACTCACCAGAGATGATAGCCACCACTCACCAGAGATGATAGCCACCACTCACCAGAGATGATAGCCACCACTCACCAGAGATGATAGCCACCACTCACCAGAGATGATAGCCACCACTCACCAGAGATGATAGCCACCACTCACCAGAGATGATAGCCACCACTCACCAGAGATGATAGCCACCACTCACCAGAGATGATAGCCACCACTCACCAGAGATGATAGCCACCACTCACCAGAGATGATAGCCACCACTCACCAGAGATGATAGCCACCACTCACCAGAGATGATAGCCACCACTCACCAGAGATGATAGCCACCACTCACCAGAGATGATAGCCACCACTCACCAGAGATGATAGCCACCACTCACCAGAGATGATAGCCACCACTCACCAGAGATGATAGCCACCACTCACCAGAGATGATAGCCACCACTCACCAGAGATGATAGCCACCACTCACCAGAGATGATAGCCACCACTCACCAGAGATGATAGCCACCACTCACCAGAGATGATAGCCACCACTCACCAGAGATGATAGCCACCACTCACCAGAGATGATAGCCACCACTCACCAGAGATGATAGCCACCACTCACCAGAGATGATAGCCACCACTCACCAGAGATGATAGCCACCACTCACCAGAGATGATAGCCACCACTCACCAGAGATGATAGCCACCACTCACCAGAGAGATATCCACCACTCACCAGAGATGATAGCCACCACTCACCAGAGATGATAGCCACCACTCACCAGAGATGATAGCCACCACTCACCAGAGATGATAGCCACCACTCACCAGAGATGATAGCCACCACTCACCAGAGATGATAGCCACCACTCACCAGAGATGATAGCCACCACTCACCAGAGATGATAGCCACCACTCACCAGAGATGATAGCCACCACTCACCAGAGATGATAGCCACCACTCACCAGAGATGATAGCCACCACTCACCAGAGATGATAGCCACCACTCACCAGAGATGATAGCCACCACTCACCAGAGATGATAGCCACCACTCACCAGAGATGATAGCCACCACTCACCAGAGATGATAGCCACCACTCACCAGAGATGATAGCCACCACTCACCAGAGATGATAGCCACCACTCACCAGAGATGATAGCCACCACTCACCAGAGATGATAGCCACACTCACCAGAGATGATAGCCACCACTCACCAGAGATGATAGCCACCACTCACCAGAGATGATAGCCACCACTCACCAGAGATGATAGCCACCACTCACCAGAGATGATAGCCACCACTCACCAGAGATGATAGCCACCACTCACCAGAGATGATAGCCACCACTCACCAGAGATGATAGCCACCACTCACCAGAGATGATAGCCACCACTCACCAGAGATGATAGCCACCTCACCAGAGATGAACCACCACTCACCAGAGATGATAGCCACCACTCACCAAAGATGATAGCCACCACTCACCAGAGATGATAGCCACCACTCACCAGAGATGATAGCCACCACTCACCAGAGATGATAGCCACCACTCACCAGAGATGATAGCCACCACTCACCAGAGATGATAGCCACCACTCACCAGAGATGATAGCCACACTCACCAGAGATGATAGCCACCACTCACCAGAGATGATAGCCACCACTCACCAGAGATGATAGCCACCACTCACCAGAGATGATAGCCACCACTCACCAGAGATGATAGCCACCACTCACCAGAAATGGCCACCACTCACCAGAGATGATAGCCACCACTCACCAGAGATGATAGCCACCACTCACCAGAGATGATAGCCACCACTCACCAAAGATGATAGCCACCACTCACCAGAGATGATAGCCACCACTCACCAGAGATGATAGCCACCACTCACCAGAGATGATAGGCACCAGCCACACTGATAAGGTGCACATGAGTAACTGGTGTGGTGTGTAGTAGTAAACATCGCCACTGGGGAGACAGAGGCGGCCATGTGTGGTGCTGGCCACTCTCCCACTCATGTGCCATGCTGGCTTTCATACAGTGAGGGAAAAAAGTATTTGATCCCCTGCTGATTTTGTACGTTTGCCCACTGACAAAGAAATTATCAGTCTACAATTTTAATGGTAGGTTTATTTGAACAGTGAGAGACAGAATAATAACAAAAAATCCAGAAAAACGCATGTCAAAAATGTTATAAATTGATTAGCATTTTTTTAAAATTAGCAGGGGATCAAATACTTTTTTCCCTCACTGTAGGTGCCCGATAACAGCACTTGTCCCAAAAGTATATACAGGCTATACGGGGGTTCTTTGTCTTTGTGTGTGTGTATATAAATCGAGCCCACTGCACTACGAACCCAGCCATTTCAGTTCGATTCCCACTCACGGCCAACGTCAGTGGTGAATATTTAGTCCTCCCCTAGGCAGACTCAGCCTGAAATGAATACCTAGCTTAAACGTGGAAACATCGCCACTGGAGAGATAAAGGCGGCCGGGCCTGGTTGTTGGCCACCTACTCCCTCGTGTGCCATGCCGGCCTTCATAGGTACTCGCAAACAGCACTTGCCCAATAGTCTGATATGTCTGTTGGGGACCTTTACCTTTGTATGTACACACACGTGTGCAAGAGTGTTCATGACTAGGTGTTGGTGTGTGCGCGTGTGTCTTGTTCCTCTGGGATGACGCAGGTGGAGTAGGTGTGGAGGTCACAAGGCTGCCGTGTCCTGCCTGCAACCGTCAGTTCATCTGCCGCTCGAGTCTACAACATCACGTGCAGAGGAGACACCCCACTAAGCCCAGTAACAAAAGTCATCAGTGTGACCAATGTCCATACAGCACAGACTACAAGAAGGACTTGAAGATACACCAGAAACACACACGGTAGAGAAGCCGTTCAAGTGCACCGTGTGTGAGAAGGCGTTTGCACGGCTATCAACTCTTCACAGCCACCAGAGAACACACATGGGAGAGAAGCCGTTCAAGTGCACGGTGTGTGAGAAGGCGTTTGCACTGCTATCAATCTTCACAGCCACCAGAGAACACACACGGGAGAGAAGCCGTTCAAGTGCACCGTGTGTGAGAAGGCGTTTGCACGGCTATCACATCTTCACAGCCACCAGAGAACACACACGGGAGAGAAGCCGTTCAAGTGCACCGTGTGTGAGAAGGCGTTTGCCGACATATCACATCTTCACAGCCACCAGAGAACACACACGGGAGAGAAGCCGTTCAAGTGCACCGTGTGTGAGAAGGCATTTGCACATCTATCAACTCTTCACAACCACCAGATAACACACATGGGAGAGAAGCCCTTCAAGTGCACCGTGTGTGAGAAGGCGTTTGCACGGATATCAAATCTCCACAGCCACCAGAGAACACACACGGGAGAGAAGCCGTTCAAGTGCACCGTGTGTGAGAAGGCGTTTGCAGACTCATCACATCTTCACAGCCACCAGAGAACACACACTGGAGAGAAGCCGTTCAAGTGCACCGTGTGTGAGAAGGCATTTGCACAGCAATCAACTCTTCACAGGCACCAGAGAACACACACCGGCCAGAATGCATTTTCTCATTCCCGTGGAAACAGAAAAGTCAGCCATCCTGAGCAAAAAGCGCACAGCGCCGAGCTGTGAATTAGTTTTAAACAACAGGCCACGTGACTAGCCGAGGCTGTGCCACTCTTGAAACTGATTTTGAATGTGAACACGGAAACCTACGGATCCTCCTACACCTGCCTCACACTCTGTGGGGGGTGGGAGATTAAACCGACCCGGCCACCCCTCGATTGCAAGTGCGGAGTTCTAGGTCCCAACCACTGCACGTCCCTCCCCCCCACCCCCATCACCTGGGGGTCCCTGTGTGTGTGAGTGTGCAGAGTCCCCCGTGCAGAGCTGCACTGTTGTTACCCTAGAGGGGGGCACCGCAGGGCGATCCACCTACAGACACCCCAGTCTGCACGTCTCCCGCCGGTCTCCATGCGCACCGCGTGCCGTCTCGTAGCCCTGCCCCGTGCGACGTACGTACAGTACGTACAGTACGTACCCATCCAGCGGTAGACTGAACCGCGGCCGATGACGAAGGTGGCATCTGCTCACAAATCTCCGAACACTCAGTCCAGAGGTCGCAACCGGGGTACCCGATACCCGGCCGGGTACGGGTAGCCGTTTGCGACCCTGGTGCGGCCGGGTACGGGTAGACCGTGAGTCATTGGTGAGTAACTGTCACTCATTTCCCAACGTCTTGTCTCTTCTCACAATTCAAGTTCCTAGAATCAACCCACCCGCGCCTGCAACATGGCTTCACCTCAGAGGTCGCAATCAGGTACCCGATACCGGGTACGGGTACCTGTTTACGACGCTGGTGCGGCCGGGTACGGGTAAGGAATCAAAACCCGTTTGCGACCTCTGACTCAGTCCCGTAGCCCCGAGCCATCGCTCGCGCGATATTCACTTTGCTGCTGAGAGGAAAGCTCCGAGGAGGAGGTGGGGGGGAGGGTGTTGCTAGGAGAGGACATCTGTGGAATGGCTGGAGATCTGCGAAGAAGAGCTTCATAGCTCATCGGATTCCTGCGGTATGAAAAAATATTCCGAGAGGGCGTTGGGAGGGGGGGGGTGTAGGTATGAGTGGGGCATCTGCACTTGGATCACCCTGCGTGTTGTTGCTGCCTCCCCCGTTGAAAATGTCCCCAGCGTGAACTTCACCCTTTGCCGTCGCGACGACGCCGCGCGTCGTGCGTGAACGTCGTCGTCGTGGAACAACAAAACGCAGTAAAAACTAAAGCAACATTATCGGTACCGAGGCTCCCACAGGGCCACGCGGGGCAGGGATTGTGGCACAGTTTTGGCGCCGGCTCGCGCAGAGTGGCGGCGGTCGTGTCGCTATGCTTCTCTGCGGTGAGCAACGGCGTCTTTATAACAACAGCAACAGCAGTGCTGCTGCTGCCACTGCTGCGCCTCTAAATAAAATAGACGAGGGCGAGCCGCTCGCTCGATTCGCGGGATTCTGCGGTGAACGGTGACACCCACCCGTGAACGGTGACACCCACCCGTGAACGGTGACACCCACCCGTGAACGGTGACACCCCGTGAACGGTGAACACCCACCCGTGAACGGTGACACCCACCCGTGAACGGTGACACCCCCCCGTGAACGGTGACGCCCACCCCGTGAACGGTGACACCCACCCCGTGAACGGTGACGCCCACCGACCCTGCAACTCTGCAGACGTCTCGGACGCGGTAAAGGGTTGAGAGATTCTCTGCGTCGTCCCGGTTGCTCGCGTGATGTCGCACGGTGGTGGCGCGCGTTGACTCTTACACGGTTAAGAAAGTTGAGCGTTAGTTTGTGATTCTGTTTAAAATTATATATGTACAAACTTAAACTAACAAAAATTATCTTGGGATTTTACCAAGTAAGGTCCAACTGGATACGTAGTAGCTCTTTTATCAGACGCGACCATCTGGCCATCACAAGTGAAAGCTCAACGAAGTGGCGTATCATTGTGTGGACATTTATAGCGGTCAAATACTCTGATTGCGTGATCTCGATTCTAAATGTCGAGGGGAAAACCGGAGGACCTGGAGAAAAATCCACACGACCACGGGGAGAGAGAGAGATACACGCCAAACTCAAAATATACAGCAGGCGTCTGGGTCGGAATCAAACACACGATCTCCTGTATACCAGGAGAGGTAGTTAACATCTCAACATGCGTTCAGAGTATTTGGCTGCTGTAAATGTCACGTGATAAGCCACTTCGGTGCGCTGCTGTCATTTGTGATAGCCAGGTCGCTACTACACAGCTCTGTGGGGGCCTTACCTGGAAAAGTAAAGTGAAGTAAAACTAAAATCTACTGTATTCTTGGTTCTTTTGGTAAAGTCACGTAGAAGGGAAATAATAAAATAATAAAAATAAAAACATAAAATTAATATTACGTTTATATAGTAATATATTCTATTATTTTAAGGTTATTATAATCACAGCAATAAAATATTGCTGTGGTTTTCACATATTATTATGATTGCTTGTGTTTCATTCGAAACGTTTTATTTTCATTATTTTTTATTTTACCTTCTACGTGACTTTACCGAAAGAACCAATAAGATGAATCCCTGCAGTCACGAAAGCTTTAAATCGAAATTTTACATCGACTTTGATTGCTTCAACCAGAAAAACTGTAATAATAACCCTAAAATGCTTCAATTGATCAAATTGAGATGCTTCCATTTATACGCTTTTTAGATATCGATTGAAGTTCGTTGTCGGCTGTTCTCTGTATGGATAATTGCCTTTGAACTTTCACATGGGGCATATTCTGCCCTGGAGAGGGGGTATGGTCTGGACCAGTCTAGTTTAAACCCCCGGGTATAGTTTAGCCTAGGACACTTTATCCCCCCGGGTATACTCTGGCCTGGGCCAAACTATACCCGGGTTTAATCGGGGCAGGGTTTTTTAAAAATCCTTTATATTAAGTTCACTTGCTTGCTTGCTTGCGCGCTTACGACCGTGCAAATCTTTCAGTCGTTTTTAACCCTTCCCGTGATCCAATCGAGTGACATTTTTCACACAGACTCGTTGTGCGTGACAATTTATTTTCGTGAAATTTTTTTTCCAAAATTTTCCACTTTTTAGGAATTTTATTTAATTACCAATTGCTTAATGGTGGCAGGCAATCATCTGACCCATAGGTGGCAGCATCTCAAGCCAGAGGACGAGAGGACTCTAGCCGCCACGCATATAAAGGATTTATAGTGAAAAACTTTGTTTTTACGGGTTAATTTTTAGCCTGTTTCACCGGTATCTCCAGGAGGTCGGAGCGACTTACTCTGTGGTGACACTTTTCCGTGACAGAGGTTTGGTTTTTGTTGTTGTTGTTGTTGGGTTAGAGATCTCGTAAATATCAACATTGTGTCGTTAACCCACCACCCACCACCATCGCCTGACACGGCCAATCAGTCAGGGTTTGTCACGTAAACGAAACGTGCCAATTGGTTACCAACTTCAGCACACACAGCGCTTGTGTGTCGGGGAGAGTGAACCCACAACAGCATTTACAATTCGAGTGCCGGTGACGTTTCGCCGGTGATTACAAACAACGGCGACCGGTTTCATCGGGCGATGTGCCAGGATTGTGATCCAACGCCATCTAACCCAGCAGCAGCAGCAGCAACGACGACAACAAAAACCTTCATCACAGACACCGCTGGTCGCAAGAGACTGCGCGTGGCGCTTTGTGTTGCCGTTGCCACGAATCGTCGAAGCGCGTTCACGATCTGTTGTTCTCCTGTAACGCGGTGGTCATTTCGATTTAAAGCTTCTTTCGTGACTGCAGGGATCCATCTTCTTGGTTCTTTCGGTAAAGTCACGTAGAATGGAAATAATAAATAATAAAAATAAAGCAATAAAGTAACAGTTTTATTTTTATTATTTAGTTAATAAAAGAAAAAAATATTATTTAATAATAAAATAATGCTAATAAAACTATTATTTTATTGGTTTATTTTTATTATTTTATTATTTCCATTCTCCGTGACTTTACCGAAAGAACCAAGAGGAGGTGGTCATTGTTGCGTTCCTGAAGAACACCGCGTTGTGGAGAAATAATATAAACTATAGGGGGTGAAGCGTGGTCCGCAACTGCTCGCTGCTAATCCTAACAACACCAATCCTAGTCGTCATCCCTGCACGGCAATGATGGTAACACTGACCCAACAAAATTACACATCACACTGTCCTACAGATTTCAATTCACACGATCCTACAGATTTCAAGTCACACGCCCCTACAGACTTCAATTCACACGACCCTACAAACTTCAATTCACAAAACCCTACAGATTTCAATTCACACGCCCCTACAGACTTCAATTCACAAAACCCTACAAAACTTAAATTCACACGACCCTACAAATTTCAATTCACACTCCCCTACAGATGTGTTTTGGTCATGTGCCTACCTTTCCTATACTCTCCACTGCTACGGTGTTTATTGTGTCGTGTTTGTTGTTGTGGCGTTCTGACCACGTGCCCCGACTGGACACCTGTGGACAATAAAGAGCTTCACAGCTCATCGGATTCCTCCTCCAGAATAAAAATTTAAACTTTAAAAACTCTGATGACGTCACTGCGTGGTGACGTCACGCGTCTAGCCCCCTCCACTCCCCCGTTACCCCCACCCCTCCCACCCTCCATTTCCCCCTCCCACCTACTCCCCCCGACCGCCATTCCGCCCCCACCTCTTATCCCCCCCCCAACTCACCAACCGCCATTCCGCCCCCACTCCCCACCCCCCACTCCCCCCCACTCCCCCCACCCCACCCCCTCCCACTCCCACCCCCCACTCCCCCCACCACCACCAACGCCGCCATTGGCCACTGAGTGACGGTGACGTCACCACGGCGCCTGTGCCAGGCTGGGTGCACTTCGAGGCTGCCGCGTGAAGTGTCGACGGCTCGACACTGAGGTGGTGACGTCACGCGAGCGTTGTGTTTAACGATTTAACCACGTGACGATATTACGATATTAGCGTAAAAATATGAGCATTAGCTGAAGTGATGTGAACGTTCGGATTACCTCAAGTAATGTTACATTTACCTGAGGTAATTTTACTTCGCCTAGGTAATGTTGTTACCTCGCATGATGTAAAGTTACCTCATTTGAGATAATGTTGCCTTACCTGACGTAAGTTTACCTCTGCCTGAGGTAAAGTTACCTCGACCTAACGTTATATTACATCGCTTGAGGTAATGTTACCCACGTGAGGTAACTTTACCTCACCTGAGGTAAAGTTACCTCGCCTTCCATTGCATTCCGATTACCTTACCCTGAGGTAATAATCACGCGATAATTGTGTTTAATGATTTAAGTACGTGAGAATATTACAATATGAGCATTAGCTGAAGTGATGTGAATACGTTCGGATTACCTCAAGTAATGTTACATTTACCTGAGGAAAATTTACCTCACTTAAGGTAAAGTTACCTCATCTGAGGTAAAGTTACCTCGCCTGAGGTCAAGTTACCTCTATCTCAAATAATGTTACCTCAGGTGAGGTAAAGTTACCTCACCTGAGGTAAAGTCATCTCTCTCTGACATAAAGTTATATCACCTGAGGTAAAGTTACCATACCTGGGGAAATGTTACCTCTACCTGAAGTAAAGTTAATTCACCTCAGAAAAGTTACCTCATCTGAAGTAATTTTACTTCATCTAAGGTAATGTTGTTACCTCGCATGATGTAAAGTTACCTCATTGAGATTATGTTACCTTACCTGAGGCAATTTTACCTCTGCCTAAGGTAAAGTTATCTCGCCTAAGGTAAAGTTACCTCACCTGAGGAAAAGCTACTTCACCTGAGGTAAAGTTACCTCTACCTGAGGTAATGTTACCTCACTTGAGCTAATTTTTGCGACTCAGATCATTCTAGATTTGAAGCTTTCGTGACTGCAAGGATTCATATTCTTAGGTTTTTCGGTAAAGTCACGTAGGTAAAAAAAACAAAATTAATAAAAGTAAAATAAAATAAAAATCACGACGTTTCGGAGGCAACACAAGCTTCAAGTACTGGATACAGCTGTCGGGCTGTGACGGTTCCACCTGAAGACGGAAGCTTGTGTTGCCTCCGAAACGTCGTGATTTTTATTTAATTTTACTTTCATTAATTTTGATTTTTTTTTGCCTTCGTGACTTTACCGAAAAACCTCCGATAATTATAAAACCCCACCCACTCCCCCCCACCCATCACCCCCCACCCCCCACCTCACTCCCCCCACTTCCCCACCCTCCACCCCCATTCCCCCTCCCACCACTCACCAACCGCCATTCTGCACCCACTCACCCCACCCCCTCGCCCCCTCCTCCCCACCCCCCACTCCCCAACCGCCATTCGCCCCCACCCCTCCTCCCCACCCCCCACTCACCCCCACTCCCCCCCACCACCACAATCGCCGCCATTGGCCACTCAGTGACGGTGACGTCACCACGGCGCCTGTGCCAGGCTGGGTGCACTTCGAGGCTGCCGCGTGAAGTGTCGACGGCTCGACACTGAGGTGGTGACGTCACGCGAGCGTTGTGTTTAACGATTTAACCACGTGACGATATTACGATATTAGCGTAAAAATATGAGCATTAGCTGAAGTGATGTGAATACGTTCGGATTACCTCAAGTAATGTTACATTTACCTGAGGTAAAGTTACCTCACCTTCCATTGCATTCCGATTACCTTACCCTGAGGTAATAATCACGCGATAATTGTGTTTAATGATTTAACTACGTGAGAATATTACAATATGGGCATTAGCTGAAGTGATGTGAATACGTTCGGTTTACCTCAAATGTTACATTTACCTGAGTTAATGTTACCTCATGTCATTACCTCACTGAGGTAAAGTTACTTCACCTGAGGTAATGTTACTTTACCTCGGATAGAGGTAACTTTACCTCTACCTAAGGTAAAGTTACCTCACCTGAGGTAATGTTACCTCATCTGAGGTAAAGGTTACCTCTATCTTAGGTAACCTGAGGTTACCTCAGGTGGAGGTAAAGCTGGAGCTAGTACGTCATGGTAGAGGTGGGAGTTCACACACTTTACCACAAAGACAAAGATCCCCGTGTAGCC
>NW_024705709.1:20000-26769 GCF_018977255.1 Callorhinchus milii | reverse complement strand
TCACTCTATCTCTCTCGCGCTCTCTCTCACTCCCCTCTCTCTCTCCCTCCTCCACTCTCACTCCTTCTTCCCTTCCTCCCTCTCACTCCCTTCCTCCGTCACTCTCTCTGTCTCACTTACTCTCTCGCTCTCACTCTCGCTCTCTCACACACCCAGTCACTCACTCACTCACTCTGTCGCTCTCACTCACTCACTCACTCTCGATCTCACTCACTCACTCACTCACTCTCGATCTCACTCACTCACTCTCACTCACTCACTCACTCTCGCTCTCACTCACTCACTCTCACTCACTCACTCTCACTCACTCACTCACTCACTCACTCTCGTCTCACTCACTCACTCTCACTCACTCTCACTCACTCACTCACTCTCATCTCACTCACTCACTCACTCTCGTCTCACTCACTCACTCACTCACTCTCTTTTACTCACTCACTCACTCACTCACTCTCTCACGCTGTCTCTCAGTCACTCACTCACTTGCTCTCACGCTCTCTCTCATACTCACTTTCTCCCTCTGCCTCTCTCTCTCTCGCGCTCTCTCTCTCTCTCTCTCTCTCTCCTCTCTTTCGCTCCCTCACTCTCTGACTAACTCACTCACTCACTCACTGTCTTCTCTCTCTCTCTCTCTAACACTCAGGAGAGATGAGATCAGATGGGGCCACAGGTCCTGTTCATCGTCCAAACCGATCGCATGATCTTCAAAGAGTAGATCGGAGAGGAAATGAGATACAACGAGAGTCGGGGTAATGGGAGTTTGGGTCTGTGATGTGGGTTGAGCGAGAATTAATGAGTCCAACAAATCAAAGCCTTTGTAGTATCCCAACAACACCGACCACATCAGAATACACTGATAACCACAGCCACTTACGCCTCGCAATTATTATTAATGTTGCAGTTATCGCCCACAAAACACACAGTCACCACACTCTGCAGCGTATCCCGCGAAGCCCTTCGAGACGGCTCGATGACGTGATCGGACGCCGGGTCGAATGCAAGGATTATTTATCATCATTATTATTATTATCTATTATCACCTCAGTCTCAAGGCGCTATATCAGAGCCGGTGAGGGGGTTAACCTGGGGGATGTCGGACAGGACAGAGAGAGAGAGAGAGAGAGAGAGAAACTCCCTTCTCTTTCCTCCCCCCAACAGCTTCGTGGGAGATCTTTAACGTCTGCTCGAACAGGGCACAGACGGGGAAAGTGAGGTAGAGTGAGTGAGGGAGTGAGTGAGGGAGTGAGGGAGGGAGTGGAGGTTTAGGGTGAGGTAATGGGGATTATTATATCTCTTCAGTATCCGGAGACTGGTTTGAGATAATATTCCTCGTGACAATGACATCTAATCTCTCAGCCATTAAAGATTAACTCGGCCGATGTTTACCTGGTCTGAGGGGCCGAGGATTTCCGACACTGCCAACCAGACCGGTGCTCGAGGGGTTAAACTCCGCTGACTGCACACGTTACCCAAACTGGGTCCGATCCGGGAGCTCAGGAGGTTGAGGGGCGGCCGATCTGATTTGAGGTGTCAACGATAATAAAGGGATTCATTGGGGCGGGAGCGATTCACGCTGGTGGGGGTGTGGGGGGTGGGGGGTGGGGGGTTTGGGGGCGACAGGGGGGGAAATCCAGAACAAGGGGGCGCGTCACCTTAAAATGAGAGCCAAGCCGTTTAGGGGTGAAATCGGGGGTTATTTTTAACCCCAAAGGGTTAGTGGGAATCTCTCTCCTCTCTCTCTCTCTCTCTCTCCCCCAAAAGGGCTGTGGGTTATGTCTGTGGATTCGTACACATGAGGTTCGGAGACCATAATAATAATAATAATATTAATAATAATAGCAGTAATAATCCCGGCGTGTGACCCGGCGCCTGATCACGTCGTGGAGGCGTCTCAAAGCGCTTCACGGGACGCGCTGTCAGCTGTAGTGACTGTGTGTTAGCCCCGGAGAAGTGATCCGCCAATCAACTCACAAGCTGCCGGGGCACACAGGCGTGTGTGTGTGTGTGTGTGTGTGTGTGTCTGCCTGTGTGTGTGTGTGTCTGTGTGTCTGTCTGTGTGTGTGTGTGTGTCTGTGTGTGTGTGTCTGTGTGTGTGTGTGTGTGTGTCTGTGTGTCTGTGTGTGTGTGTGTCCGTGTGTGTGTGTCTGTGTGTGTGTGTGTGTGTGTGTCTGTGTGTGTGTGTGTGTCTGTGTGTGTGTGTGTCTGTGTGTGTGTGTGTGTGTGTGGCGGGGTAGTAATTGGAGTCGGGGTACAGACCAGCCTTGATCTAATTCCAGCATGGTGGAACAGGCTGGAGGGGCTGAATGGCCTCCTCCTGGGTCCCTTTGATTCCTACCGTCACCTGACGGAACGTGAGAGAGAATGACCTCAGGAGTAAACAAACACATAAATGAGTGAGTGAGTGAGTGAATGAATGAATGAATCAGTCACTTTGGTCTTTTAACTGAAACCCAAACCACGTTGAACAGCGATGGCTATCAGATCGCCCTTTGTGTTGTGGTTTAGAGGTTTGGAGAGGTTTTCAGACCGAGAACGTCCCCTCTGATCTCATCCCTCCACAATCCCTACCCCCCCACACCCCCCTCCACCCACCCCTCTCACCCCCCACCCCCCCCACCACCTCACACCCCCACAACACAGAGACCAGCTGTTTCAGCATCTGGAGTCCCTGTAACTCGGTGGTTAGAGGCTTCGCCTCTCACGCCACACGCCAGAGAGGACCCGGGTTCGATTCCCGAGCGGGCGACACCTTTAGACGAGTTTCACACACACACACACACACACACAGACGCACACACACACACACGTAGACAGACGCACACGCGCACACACACAGACAGACACGCGCGCACACACACGCGCGCCTCTGTTTAGCAGTCAGCAGGAACCCACTTGTTAGTCGGTTGTAATGATCCCTAAATAAATACATAAATAATGATTCGGTCACTTTGATCCACGGCTGTTTGTGGGGGCGGCGGTGGGCGCGATCGGCCGCCCAGCGTTTCGCCGCCTACAAAAGATACAGTCACTACGCCTTACAGTGTATTCTTCACGCAACGCCAAGCCGGGGAGAAGGGGGGGGTGCGTTGGGGTGGGGTGGGGAGGTGACCGTTGATATGATCAAAGAGGAAGGTTTTTAGCCACTTATTATCATCATTATTATTATTATTATTATTATTATTATTGAACCGTTATGAAATACTAAGGCGAGTTTTCTCACAACCAACAAATACCATTCACACGGAGACGTTCACGTCAGGAGGACGTCCCGAGTGGCCGGACAGGTGCCGCTGAGGGGAAAACAATCAGAATTTGTTCAAATAAAAAACAAAAAAACAACCTATTTAGGACATTTCTCAAACCTGACTCATCCCCACCCGCTCTCCATCCGGTCCTTCCCTTTAACCATTATCCCCGGGGAAGGAAAACACCAAGGAACGTAAATAAAACCCCCGCACGTCTCACGTCGGGAGGACGTCCCCAAAGTGCTGTAAAGTGTAATGTAGTGACTGCGCGTTTTGCGGGCGAAACGCGGCAGCCGATCGCGCCCGGCGACGCCCCCACAAGCGGCCGTGGATTGAAGTGACCGAATTATTGTTAATTATTAAGATTTTTTTTGAAGGGGTTATTATTATCCCCCGGAAAGCGATCTGTCGATCGACTAACGGACGGGTTCCTACTGACTGCTGCTAAACAGAGGCGCGAGTGTGTGTCTGTGCGTGCGTGTGTGTGCGTGTGCGTTCGTGCGTGTGTGCGTTCGTGCGTGTGCGCGGGCGTCTGTGTGTGGCGTAAAGCTTCGCCCCGTCCTGACCTGACCTGACCAGCCCGGGAATCGAACCCGGGTCCTCCGACTTGCGAGTCGAGGGCTTTGAGATGCCTCGACCACCTGTTCAGGTGCTGTGTCAGACGCCGGGAGTATTATTACTGTTATTCCGTACCCGGATCTCTTCGCTCAGTTATCTCTCAGCTCAGAGGGACCACACAGAAAGTTCACACAATACAGGTTCATTGTCAGGCGGCGACGACAGGTGCCAACGGCTCCTTAACCCTTAACTCACTCGCACTCCCACATCTTATTAAGGTTCGTAGCTCGTGGAGTCCTGAGGCTCAGTGGTTAGAGCACTCGCTTTGCGAGCGAGAGGCCTGAGTTCAATTCCAGGCAGAGGGCGAAACCTCGGGACAAGTTTCCTTACTCCACACAGAGCCTAATAATAATCCCTCAAAAAACCCAAAACAATAATAAATTGGTCATTTTCAACCCACGACTGTTTGTGGGACATTGCTGTGCGCAATTGGCTGCCGCGTTCGCCCACAAATATACAGTCAATTCACTTTACAGTGTGTTCTGTGAAGCGCTTTGGGACGTCCTCCCGACGGGAAAAGCGCTATATCAAATGCAAGGATTATTATTATTATTATTATAGTTGCCGCAGAGAGACGGGATCAGAGAGGCTGGGGGTCGTCCTCCTTGAGGAGGAGAGAACTTGCAGGGGTTTGTGGCACTATGAGGGGCGAAGGGAGGGGAGGGAGGGGGAGGGGGGGAAAAGGGGTCAACTCTACACACTGTGACCCACTCCCAGGAACAGCGACGTCGCAGAGGAAACTGTGTGTTTATTGGGGGGTCGTGTTGTTGGCCCCAATAACGCGCATTGGTTCCCTTGTTACTGTCTCTGTAGCTCAGGGGTTAGACCCCCTCTCCTCGCAAGAGGACCCGGGTTCGATCCTCGGGCGGGTCAGGTCAGAGCGAAACCTTAGGCAAGTTTCCTTACTCCACCCCCTGCCCCCCCCCACCCCACCCCCCCAACCCCACCGCCCCCCACACACCCACCCACACGCCTCTGTTTCCCAGCAGTCAGTTCGGGGGATCGCTTTTCCGGGGGTAATAATCCCACCCAAAAAAAATTAATCCGGTCGCTCGACCCACGGCTGTTGGCGCCGACGTCGTTGGGCGCGGTTGGGCTGCCCGCGTTTCGCCCACGAAACACACAGTCACTACGCTGGACGGCGTATCCCGTGAAGCGCTTTGAGACGTCTCGAAGGCGCTATGTGGCGCTGCGGCTGTTGCGAGTGGGGGGGTTGGGGGGGGGGGTGGGGGGGGTTACCGTTCACGCGGCGCTCGGAGAGGCCGAAGGCCACGGCGCAAACTCAAGTTGTTGGTGTTGTGCGGGGGATTGGTGCGCTTACAGTGCCCCCTGGTGGCTGCGGTGGCAATGCCGCCTCAGGTCCCATCCGTCGAGTGGGTCAGTGGCTCATTAGCGACGATATTAATCCGCGTCCTCCCGTTTGACGCCTATCCCGACGCCTCAAAGGGGCTCGAACCCACAATCTCGGGCGCGGTGGGTGGTGGGTGGGGTGGGGGTGGGGGGGGTGGGGGGGGTGGGGGGGGGGGGTGGGGGGGTTTATAGGTTAAAAACCCGAAAGGTGTGAAGCGTTTAAGATTTATTTTATTGTGTTATTTTCTTCTCTCTTATGAGAAGAGTCTTGAGACGTCCACAATAGTAATAAAGGTTAACACAGTCTCTCTGACTCTCTCTCTCTCTCTCTCTCTCTCTAACTCTCTCTCCCTCTCTCTCGCTCCGCATCTCCCTCTCTGCCCTCTCCATCTCTCTCTCTCTCTTCATCTCTCTCTAACTCTCTCTCCCTCTCTCTCGCTCCGTATCTCCCTCTCTCCCCTCTCCATCTCTCTCTCTCCATCTCTCTCTATCTCCTCTCTCGATTTCCTCTCTCCCTCTCTCTACCTCCTCTCTACTTCTCTCCCTTATCTCCACCGTTCTCTCTTCTATCTCTCTATCTCCTCCTCCCTCTCACTCTATCTATCTCTCTTCTCTCTGCCCATCTCTCTCTCTCTCTCTCTCTCTTCCTCTAATACATAATAAAAATAGAATTATTTATTTATGATCTTATCATCGAGACCTCACATCCAAATTATTTGGGGTGGAGACGGGTATTTACCCCACAAACACATCTGCGGAAGGAGATTCCACACACATCTGGAGAGAGAGAGAGAGCGAGAGAGAGACAGAGACAGAGAGAGAGAGAGGCATCATACGCTTTGCTTGAGCTTCCGGCGGGACAGGGGATTGGGAACGAGACCCCCCGCCCCCCCGCACCCCCCACCCGCACCCCCCACCCCCACACCCCCCCATCACCCACCAACCGTACCTCACTTGACTCCGTCACAGTTTGGAGAGGTGTCCGGTTGTCGATCGCCGGTCAAGGCTCCGGGTGAAGTCCCGGTAAAGATGGCTCTTCGCTGGCGAACGTGGAGGAGGTAGAGTTGGGGTCGAAGGCGCAGTGAGCGATGGGGATGGGGAGGTTCAGGCGGACCCGGGGGTTGGGGGTCTCCGGGGTACTTGGGGTGAGAGGCGTTGGGTGTCGGGGCTGATCTCATCGCCGCCTGAGCCATACGGTGCATCGTTTTGTGGAGACGCAGTTCACTGAAAAGCACAAAAGGGTTTCACTTTGAAAAAAGAACTCACAGACGCACACACACAGACACACAGACAGACACACAGACAGACACACAGACACACACACAGACACACACACAGACACACACACAGACACACACAGACACGTACACACACAGATACACACAGACAGACACACAGACAGACACACAGACACACACAGACACGTACACAGACACACAGACAGACACACAGACAGACACACAGACAGACACACAGACACGTACACAGACACACACACAGACAGACACACAGACAGACACACAGACACACACACAGACAGACACACAGACAGACAC
>NW_024705709.1:0-17500 GCF_018977255.1 Callorhinchus milii | reverse complement strand
CCCGTCACTCACACCACACACTCCCCATCACTCACACCACCACTCCCCGTCACTCACACACACTCCCCGTCACTCACACCCACTCCCCGTCACTCACACACACTCCCCGTCACTCACGCACACTCCCCGTGTGTCCCTAACACCCCCCACCCCCTCATTTCTTCGCCCTCTTTTCTGCCTCATCTCCATCCACAACCCACCCAGTCCATAACCCCCTCCCACATGAGCCCCTCCCCCACCGAGCCCCACCCACACCAGCCCCTCCCCTCCTCCACCAAGCCCCGCCCCACCAAGTCCCTCCCCCTCAAGCCCCTCCTCCACCAAGACACACCCCTCCAGACCCACCCTTTCGAGCCCCTCCACTCCAGACCCTCCCTCCCTCCCGAGCGCCGCCTGGTCAAGCCCCTCCCTGAACCACACCCCTTGCCCCTTCCCGGCACCTGCACCCCCATTGAGCCCCTCCCACTTTAGGCTCCTCCCCCCGAGGCCCCTCCCCCTCGCTCACCATCATGATAGAGGCGTATTCGCTCTCACTGCACATCCCCAGCTCCGCCCTGGACCCGGGCCAGGGCGGGGCCCAGGCAGAGCCCCGTCCCCTCACGGAGCCCCACCCCCGCACAGGGCCCCACCCCCGCACAGGGCCCCGCCCCCGAGACAGCGAGGGCGGCTCCGACACCGTTAACAACACCCGGGGGGCGGGGCTCTGTCCTGCTGCCTTAGAGAGGGAGTCAGGAGACACACAACCCCGCCCACAACCCCATAGCCCCCCTACAATCACATAACCCGCACAACCCCATAGCCCCGCCTACAATCCACATAACCCCGCCCACAACCCCCATAGCCCCGCCTACAACTCACATAGCCCTGCCCACAATCCCCATAGCCCCGCCTACAACTCACATAGCCCCGCCCACAATCCCCATAGCCCCACCCAAAATCCATAGACCCACCCCCAACCCAGCTCTGCCCCAACCTGAGATCCCGCCCCCCGCCCCCGACCCCGAGGTGATGGTGGGGGAAGGGGACAGGGGAGGTTGACCCCAGCTCTGGGTGGGGTGGGGGAGCGAGGGGAGCGGGGGAGGGAGGGGAGGGGGGGGGAGGGGAGGGGGGGGGTGGTCTCAGGGGGTAAGAGTCTTGGGGTTTCCTGCGGCGGCTCCTCCACGGCCACGTTGCCCCCCCTCCCCCCGAGCACAGGAACACAGGAGGAGGCCATTCAGCCCCTTGAGCCCGTTCCCCCCACCCCACCCCGCCCCGCCCCACCCGTGCCGTTAATAACAATAATAATCTTGCATTGGGTACCCGGCGCCTCATCCCGTCGTCGAGACGTCTCAAAGCGCTTCACGAGATGCGCGTAAAGTGTAGTGACTGTGTCGTTGCGCCCAGCGACGTAACAACTCTCTGGGGGGAGAAAAAAGTCTCTTCGTCTCCTGGGATCCCCTCTGGTTCTTTGGCCGACTACCGGTTACCCGCCCGCCCGCCCGGCCCCAGAGGCCACAGTTTCTCCCCCACCTCCTCCCCCTCCCACCCCATAATCGTGAACCCCCTCCATTAAATTCCCCCCTCCACCTTCTCTGCTCCGAGGAGGACCATCCGAACCTCTCTCTCCGGTCTGGTCTCTCCAGACTCTGTAAGTCGGGGTCAATAACCTGAACGAAACACTTCGGTGAGAATTGATCTGTACCTCAACTCCATTGCCCCAACTTTGCCCCATAATAATTGGAAGGGAGGAGAGAGTTAGGGGGAGGAGGAGTGGGGGGGGGGGGGGGTCCTGGTGGCGGTGGTGGGGGTCGGGGGGGAAGAGTCAGGGAAGGAGAGGGGAAACCAGAAGGAAATGATGACCGGCTGCGTCTTTGCGTAGTCACTTCTCAAGGGTTCAACTGCGAGTGATGAAGGGTTAACCTCTTGCTGCCTGCGGCGTTGTTTGCTGTTAATAATAATCCCCGGGGGTGTGACCCGGCGCCTCGTCAACGCCTGCGAGGCGTCCCAAAGCGCTTCACGGGACACGCTGTCGAGCGAGGTGACTGTGCGTCGGTGCGGGCGGAACGCGGCAGCCGATGGCGCTCTCAACGACGTCCCCACAAACAGCCGCGGAATGAGTGACCAAATCATTATTATTTTCACAGGGAATATTGACCCCGGAAAGCGATCCCCCCCACCCCTCCTCCCCACCCCCCCCGCACCCCCATCGACTGACGAGGCGGGTTCCTGCTCTCCGCTGGTAACCAGAGGCGCGCGTGGGGAGTGAGGACGCTCGCCTGGGGTTTCGCCCCGACCTGACCCGCCCGGGACTCGAACCCGGGTCCCTCCGGCCCGCGGGGCGAGGGCTCTGACCTCCTGCGCTGCGGGGACTCCGCGCGACGCTGACGTCCCCTCGTAGAACATCTGCCGCTCTTCGGGTGGGTTTTTTTTTTTAACCGTGAACGTCACCAGGACAGCTCCCGGCATCGTATCCGGCGCACAAGAGCAAGTGTAGTGACTGTGCATCTTGCGGGGCAGTCAACTTGCGGCGGCGATTCCGCCACCGGGGGTTGGGGGTGAATTGTCGGCCAGGACACCGCAAGCGAGAGAGGAACTCCCTTCTCTTTCCCCCTATGTTTGACATCCGCCCGAACAGGGCACGAAACGGGGAGACAGAGAGAGAGAGAGAGAGAGAGAGGTTTAACGGCTCATCCGACGGACGACCGTATCGCTCTCAACGCGTCGCGAGCATCGGATCGAACGGGGGGTGGGGGGGTGGGGGTGGGGGGATCGTTACCGTGTCCCCCTCGTTTGCTGGACACATGGCATTCGGACACATTTTACATGGAGTCGTGTGCGTGTGGTGTGCGTGTGGTGTGTGTGTGCGCGTGTGCGTGTTGTGTGTTTTTTTTACATTTTCCACATAATTCAAACACAAAGAGAAAGTTTTTCTCCCCCCGAAGACTCCCCCGTTAGGAGCGACCGAGTCGGGTTTAAATTCCTCCCCCGATTCGAAGTCTCTCTGCGAAGTTTCGGTCCTCCGCCGCGGAAAAAAAAGAAAAAAAAAGGGACCTCAAAGTTCGGGCTGAATCCCCCAACAGTTTGCTCCTCAAAATGCTTAACGCTCCGATATAATGACAACAATAATCCTTGCACCCGACGCAGCGCCTCATCACGTCTTCCAAGACGTCTCAAGAGCGCTGCGTTATACTGTACGGGATATGCTGCAGAGCGTAGTGACTGTGCGCGGCAGCCGATTGCGCCCGGCGACGTCCCCCCCACGAACAGCCGCGGGGATCGGTTGGAGTGACCAAATGCTTATCGTTATGCGTTCCTTTGAAGGGATTGTTACCCCCCGGGAAGCGATCCCCCCCCCAATCGACCGACAACCGGGTTCCTGCTGAGTGCCGGGAAACAGAGGCGTGTGGGTGCGGTGTGTGTGTGTGTGTGTGTGGGGGGGGGTGGTGGGGGGTGTGGGGGGGGGGGTAAGGAAACTTGCCTAAGGGTTCGCCCGCCCGGGAATCGAACCCGGACCCTCTCTCTCGCGAAGCGACGGCTCTAACCCCTGAGCTACGGGGCACCAGGAATCCACGACGCAAACGGCAACTTAACACGGAAGTAGTTTTGAGACGTTCACAAATCAACGCGGGTGGAATTTCAGTCCCCCACCGCCCTCCGCCCCCGCCCCCCCCTCCCACCACAACCGCCCCCTCCCCCTCCCACTACTCCCATCCCTCACCCACCCCTCCAAAAAAAAATTAAAAATAAAAGTTTCCGTGTCTCGTCTCTTCCAATACATTTCAGCGAACGAGAGAGAGAGAGAGAGAGAGAGAGAAAAAGTCGCAAACCATAAAAACCGCACTTTTTATGTGCAAGAAAAACAAGTAACTTACATACAATCGATTGATGAAAAGAAATAAAAAGTTTCAACGCTTTGTGTGTGTGTGTCTCGTCTGCTACGCTACACTATGGACAATATATTCGGATTTCCGCCCCCCCCCCCGCCCCCCCCGCCCCGCCCCGCGCTCAAAATACAGAAATAATAATAATAATTTTATTACGGTGTTTGACCCGGCGCCCGATCACGTCTTCGAGACGCCTCGGAGCGCTTCGCGGGATACGCTCTTAAAAGTGTGGCGACTGTGTGTTTTTGGGTAGCGAAACGCGGCGGCGGCGGCCGATTGCGCCCCCGGCGACGTCCCCACAAACAGCCGCGGGGTTGAGTGGCCGAATTATTATTGTATTTGAAGGGGTTATGAGCCCAGAGAACGCGATCCGCCGCCGAACAACGGGTTCCTACCGACAGAGGCGCGTGTGTGTGTGTGTGTGTGGGGGGGGGGGGGGGGGGGTGGGGAGGGCGGGGGGGTGTGTGGGGGGTGGGGGTGAGGAAACTTGCCTAAGGTTTGCCCTGTCCTGTCCCACTCGGGAATCGAACCCGGGTCCTCTGGCTCGGCTCGGGGTCTAACCCCTCCCCCCCCCCCCCCCGAGCTACGGGGACTGCACAGACAAAACGGCAAACCTTTGGAGCTGCACCTGAATCAGTTTCGAACCCATTAAAACATCGCATTGTCCGACCCCCTCTCCCCCACCCACCCACCCACCCACTCCCCACCCCTCGCGTGAAGCTAAGCGGTGAATTAAGAACAAGTGGATGCGGAGAGGGATGGGGGGGGGGGGGAAAGCGAGAGGGGTGATCGTTGTGAATCGCATTCCCACCCCCCCCCCCCCACCCACACTTGCCTCCCTCCCGCACCGAAGGAAAAAATATATAAAACATGGGGAAAAACATCATCGTACATGTGCACATTATAGTTTAAAAATTACATTCACATGATTTTTTTTTTTTAACCAAAATGTTCAACCGGAGCACATTTCTGCCAAGACCTGAAACGGCGAGGTTTTACTAGAGGGAGAGAGGGGGAAGGAGAGAGCGTGACAGAGGGGTAGGGAAGCAGTTAGCGAGTGGTGCGTGTGTGGGGGTGCGGGGGGGTGGGGGCGGGTGGGGGGAGCGGGGGGGGTACGGGCGAGAAAGGGGAACCCGGGCAAAGGGGGAAAGCCAACATTCGAAGGATTTTAAATCCCCCCCCCCCACCCCCCACCCCCCGACATCCAATTTAATAATAATATAATAATAATAATAATCAGAATAATCCCGGCATTTGACCCGGCGCCTCGTCACGTCGTCGAGACGTCTGAAAGCGCTTCGCAGGATATACAGTAATGTGTAGTGACTGTGTGCTGCGCGGGCGAGACGGGGCGGCCAGTTGCGCCTGGCGACGTCCCCACAGACCGTCACGGCTTCAGCAACCAATTTTTTTTTTACGTGGGGGGATTATTACCCCCCAATCGACTAACAAGCGGGTTCCTACTTAACCGCCAGGTAAACAGAGGCGCGTGTGTGTGTGCGCGTGTGTGTGTGCGTGGGGGGGGGGGGGTAAGGAAACTTGCCCAAGGTTTCGCCCTGACCCGACCCGCCCGGGAATCGAACCCGGGTCCTCTGGCTCGCGAGGCGAGGGGTCTAAACCCCCCCTGAGCTACGGGGAAACTCCGACACTCCAGAGGTCAGAGACTGAGAGACCGAACGAAGGGTTTTGCAGGTGGTGAGTGCAGATCTGTAACGGGGTAAAGACAGGCACCTTGGCATCGTCTCAAAGGCAACTCGGTTCAAATTCACCCCCTCCCTCCCCCCCCCCCCACCCCACCGCCCACCAGCCCCAACCCCTCCCCTCCCCTCACTCACTCACTCTCAGAAAAGTTACTACATTCACATCACTTCCAATCTCTAATGAAGGACACTTAGAAAAAGATGGCTCTCATCTCCCCTCCACATCATGACACTTCGGCCAGTGTCGTCCAACAGATTTCGGCCAACACCCCCCCCCCCACCCCCACACACATCAACCGCAGATGTTACGCTGTGGTTCTGGGAGGGGAAACACCCAAAAATATTGCTTATGAGGACATTTCTCCAAATAGGGCATCCAGCCCTGGGCAGCCAAAGGGTTGGACCCCTACACCCCCCCCCCCCCCCCCCGCGCGCGCCCCCACGGAACCCATTTTAAGGCTTCACATACATGGCTGTCGAATTCTCGTTGGAACTGCCAGGAGAGGATGGTGGTGGGAAAAGAGAGAGAGAGAGAGAGAGAGACGAACGAAGGAAGGAGGACCACAAGACCAGATGCTTTGCAAAGCCATTCCGCAAAAGCAATGATAATCCTGACATTTGACCCAACGCGAGGAAGAGCGAGAGAGGGAGGAGAGAGAGAGAGAGAACGAGATGTCCTCATTTGGGGGCTGAACGAATAACTATTTCTCTAACCACCCCCCCCACCCCCAAAGAGCTCGGTCAGAAATCACACAGATCTGAAAAGGACAGGGTTAGGAATAGAACTCCCCAATCTCTCTCCCCGCCCGGCTCGAGGGGGTGTGAGGGCGTGTGTGTGAGTACGCGGGTGGGTGTGTGCGTGTGCGTGTGAAGAGAGAGAGAGAGGTGGGGGGGGGGAAACCGAGATGACTCAAGTCTAGCAGATTCCAACTGACAAACAAAATGGGTAGCACCAAACAAAGTCAAGCCATGGTCCTGTCTGACACTGAGAAGTCTCGAGTCTGTTACATTCCTGCCAACGCCAACTGACGTCCCAACAACGGGTCCGCAGTCCAGCCAGGAGATGCTCGAATGGTATTTAGTTGAGCTCAAGTCCTTGGCCCTGTTTCTAAGGGCTTTGGGGCTCACGTCAAATCATTGGCAACATCCATCCAATGTCTCATCGTGTCCAGGACAGTCGATTAAATAAACCGGTCAGGTTCCCACTGGAGAAGAGACGGTTGAGAGGCGATATGATTGAGGTCTTGACGATTCTGGACAACAGAGACCACCAATGAGCTGTTTTATCTTGTACTGAACGGTAGAACCAGAGGACAGGGCCCTGGGATCAAAGAGAGGGCGTCGAAGCAGAAACAAGTCGCTGTTTCAGTGAGCGAGCGGTAAAAGCGTGGAACAGGCTCCCATGGGGTGAGTGGGTGGGTGGTTGGGTGGTGGGGAAGAGAAAACAGAGGGTGTCGGTTCTTTCGAGAGCAAAATGAGATCTGATTTCTGTGAGGACGCCATCTCGGAGGAGATAGGGCATAGTGTAGCTGAGACGCGATGTGTCAAGCTGCCAGCAATGGCTGGCGGAAGGTGAACTGGGTGGACCTCGTTCTTCATTCATTGTACGTTAGCGAGTCTTATGTTCTCGTCGCTTGTCTGGTTAAGAGTCAGCGGCTGGTTAGAAACCGTCTTCCCGTTGGGTCCCAACTAAACATGGCCCGAGTTCAAGTCACTGCTGTCTCACACCCCAAGACCTAAAATCAGACGATAAAATCAGGGGGCTTTTTTAGGGGGGGAATGGGATGAGGTGGGGGGGCTCAGGGGGAAGATTGTGGGCGAGGAAGGGGAGGGGGGAGGGTTTCACGTTGCTTGTAGTCTCAACTCCAGCCTCAACTCAACGCTGCCCTCCACTCCAAAACCCCTCTCCTCTCTCCGCTTGAATTCTTCAGAAGACGTGTCCTTTCTGTTTGCCTCCGAGAGTCAATATCCGTTGGCTGTTCGGGGTTTTCCGCACCTGATATTCCGAGGGTGGGTTGTGGGGGGGGTGGGGGGCAAGAGGGTTCGGTGGGGAGGAAGAACGCACACGGTCATCCCAGGCTCTCGAGGTGGATGGGAGTGAGATCGAGTGGAAAGAATCCAAAGCAAATCTTTCGCTGTCTGTTCATCCATCTGTGTTGTGTCCGTCCGGTGCCCCAGCTCATCGCCCCCGGTGTGGAAAGGTTTAATACTTAGCCGGGTTCGGTTATTTGTTGGGGTTGTATTGGGAAGGGGGAGAGGAGGGGGAAAAGTGGGGAGGGGGGAGGAACCTGAAAAGCTTCATTACAGTACCTTCAATAAATATTGTACCGTATCTAAAACATGACTAATAATAACAAAAAATTATTCATATCACGCTGACCTTTTTTTAAGTTAACATTTTTGACCATGCCACACATACTGATTGACCTGCTCACTCGCTCGCACGTGAGCCCTCTCGGCTTGCAACTGACGGGTTATCTTGAGGGGAGGGGGGGTGTTGGGGGAGGGTTGGGGGGGGTGGGGGGAGGAGAGCAGGGTGTGACCTCGTTTTAATGACAAGCTGTTATGGCAAATCGTTCTCGTCATGAACGCTTCGGCTTTAAGACGCCGCCACGAACCTTTAAACCGCTTTGCAGGACTCTTACTGGAAAGTGGAGAGAGTAGAGAGGCTGCGATGGTCTCCTTCGAGCGGAGGAGGTTGAGGGGGGATTTAATCGAGAGGGGTTCACAATTATGAGAGGGTTTGATAAGAGTAAATAAGGAGAAGATGTTCCCTCTGGCGGGCGGGCGGGCGGGGAACCAGAGGGCACAGATTTAAGATAATCGGCAAAAGAACCATAGGGGACACCAGATAAGGAGATATTTTTTTAAGAACAGGGGAGGGGTGACTGGTTGGGGTAAGAGTGAGGGAGTGGGGACTGGTTGGGGTAAGAGTGAGGGAGTGGGGATTAGTTGGGGTAAGAGTGGGGAGTGGGGACTGGTTGGGGTAAGAGTGAGGGAGTGGGGACTGGTTGGGGTAAGAGTGAGGGAGTGGGGACTGGTTGGGGTAAGAGTGGGGGGAGTGGGGGACTGGTTGGGGTAAGAGTGGGGGAGTGGGGACTGGTTGGGGTAAGAGTGGGGGAGTGGGGACTGGTTGGGGTAAGAGTGGGGGAGTGGGGACTGGTTGGGGTAAGAGTGGGGGAGTGGGGACTGGTTGGGGTAAGAGTGGGGGAGTCTCAGAGCGCTTCACAGGATAGACTGTAAAGTGAATGGGCCGTAGACTTGTGGCCGAATGGTTCTATGATTCTGCGACTGAGCCGAGGTATGAAACAATCTATATCTACAAATATAGCTTCAGCAACAACAACAACAACAACTTGCAATTATAGAGGACAGCGCCCCAGAGCGCTGGGGTTTCACCCCTCACATCAGTCCCCGTGCAGTCCGAGCCCCCCACTGCACCTTTGCCTTTATAGTCATGATTGAACGATGGGGAGAAATAATAATAAAAATAATAATCATCTTCGAGTCGACCCCCCCCACCCCCCCCGGCGCCTGATCACGTCGTCGAGACGTCTCAAAGCGCTTCACAGGACACACCGTAAAGTGTAGTGACTGTGTAGCTTGTGTGACTACTGATTTCACTGGGCTTCTCCTGAATAGCTTCTGAGCGGGTGCAAATCCCCATCAAACTAACGCATCGAAACCCCCCCCCGCCCTCCCAACAGTCACAGGAGCTGAGCTGGGAAGGGGGGGGGGGTGTGGGGAGAGAGGGGGAAGAGAAGGGGCAAAAACAACCAATAATAATAACAATAATAAAGATTCTTACATGATGCACAGCCCCCTTCACGGCGGGCGGCGGGGCGGGGGGGGGGGGGAACTAAAGCACTTGGTTTACGATCGGGGGCAAAGCACCTCAAGGGGATTGACCATGGGTTTGCGGGCGAAACACGGTGGGTGGGTGGGTGGGTTAGGGTTTGTGGGTGGGTTTGTGGTGTAGGGGGAATTTGTGCACAGAGACATCCACTCCCCCCCACCCCCCACCCCCCGCAAGTAGCCGGAGAAGGGAACCAGCGATTTTATTTTGATTGGGTGGGGAGAGGGGGGATTGTCGGTCGGGGTCTCAAGTCTCTCCACTTTCCCCCCCCTCATCATTGGGGTGAGGGGGAAATGGGGGTGAAGTGGGGAGGAGGGGTTGGTGTTGGTTAAAACCCCTCCTTCTGCTCCCGGCTGCCGCACAGACCAATAGTAATTATGAATAAGGCTTTGCGTCGGGTACGACGCCCGATCGCTCACGCCTTTCGCGGGGGTACACGGCAGAGCGTAGTGACTGTGGGCTGCGCGGGGGGAGGAGCCCGGGCTCGGGTTGCGGGGCTCGGGTCTCGAAGCCGGAACCCGGGCGATAATTCCAGGGTTTCAAAACAAATGAATTAATGAATTATTTTTTTTTTTTTTAAATTTGCTTTCTCCCGTCTCTCACACACCTCTCTCTCTCTCTCTCTCTCTCCCCCCACCCCCCCCCCGTTACCCCCCGCTTCGCTCAGCTCCCCCCACCCACCCCCCCCCATCGAAACTGATCTCATCTGCGAAAGACGACTGTAACTAACAGCCGACAATTAGAGGAAAAAAAACTAACGCACAGATATTCCAAACCGCGGCGACAAGAGCGGCGGAAGCACTCACCGGAAGGGCTTTTTTCTTATATACGTAAATGTGTGTATAAATATATAGGTATATAATAATAATAATTATAATCACAATCCTGGCATTCCTTACCACATCTTCGAGACGTCTCAAAGCGCTTCACGGGACACACTGTAAAGTGCGGTGACCGTGTGTTTAGTGGGCGAAACGCGGCAGCCAATTGCGCCCCCGGCGACGTCTCCCCAAACAGTCGCGGGTTGAGTGACCAAATTATGATTGTTTTTTTCTGGAGGGTTTAACATTGTTAACCCCGGGAAAGCGATCCATCCGCCAATCGACTGACAGCCGGGTTACTGCTACGTAAACAGAGGCGCGTGTATGTACGTACGTGGGTGGAGTAAAGAAACTTGCCTAAGGTTTCGCCCTGACCTGAACCGCCGAGGAATCGAACCCGGGTCCTCTCTCTCTCTCTCTCTCTCTCGCTTGCGAGGCGATGGGTTCTAACCCCTGAGCTCCAGGGAGAGACTCCACATATAATACATACACACACACACCCTGTGTAGAGAGATATATATACACACACACACACATGTACGCATATAAGTATGACCAGAATGAAAGTAAAGCTGCATAAAAAAATCCGATACGTAGTTAGAGCCGGTGACAAAACTATAGACCTGTTGATGAAAATGGGGTGGGGGGGGGGGGGTAGGGGGACTTGGGGTGGGTGGGGGTTAGGGGTCGAGGGGTCTTGTTGCTTTTTCTGTGTGAGGAGGAGAAAGGACTTGTGGCTTCTTTTCGGTCTTAATATTTTTTTATGTGTGTGTGGGGTGGGGTGGGGAGGGGGGGTGGCGGAGGGGGGGGGGGGGGGGGGAGTTGGGGGTCTGGGTTTGAGGCATCTATTCCCGCACGCTGGCAGAGTAGGAGAACTGTGGGAAGTGGGCCTTTTGATCGCTGTCCATTGGATCCAAGCTGTCGACTGCGGGAGAAACAATAATACTATTAATAATAATAATAATAATTATTATTTCGCCTCAGCGCTCGCTCCGGGACACCCCACTCCACTCCACTAAGGGTGTCGTGCAGGTGCGAGTTACACGTTAATTCTAATCCTTGCCTTTGACCCGGCGCCCGATCGCGTCGTCGAGGCGTCTCAAAGCGCTTCACGGGATACGCTGTGAAGTGCAGTGACTGTGTGGCTTGTGGGCAGCCGACTGCGCCCGGCGACGTCCCCACGGACAGCCGGGGCTTGAGCGGACCACGTTCTTATTATTTTTTTCGAAGGGCTCATGTGTGCCCGACAGGAGGTGTGAGAGGCCACTCAACCCCACGATGGCTGGTTGTGATGTAGTTTGCTTACACTGTACATATTTTCCCCTATTGTGGGTGCAAATAAATAAAGTCCCCGGTTATTTTGGGCCACGAATGTGACCGCACTCAGCTCACAGTTCAGGCTTGTGCTCCAGTAACGACAACAATAATAATCCGACGCCTGATCACGTCGTCGAGACGTCACAAAGCGCTCCGCGGGCCACAGTTGCTGTGAGGCGTAGTGACCGTGCGTTTTGGGGGCCAACGGGGCAGCCAATTTGCGCACAGCAATGTGCCCGCAGACAGCCGTGGAGTGAGCGAGCGATTTTAACGGAGGGATTGTTGGCCAGGACACAGCGTGTGTGAGAGAGAGAGAGAGAGAGAAACTTCCTTCTCTGCAGAAATTTGGAAGGATTTTGCATATAATAATAATAATAATACTCCTCGGGTGTGACTCGAGACGTCTCAAAGCGCTTTGCGCGACACGCTGTAAAGTGCAGTGACTGTGTGTTTTGTGGGCGAGACGCGGCAGCCAACGGCGCCCGGCGACGTCCCCACAAACAGTCCCGCGGGGAGATGGAGGGTGGAGGCAGAAAGTGACGATTCTCTCAAGCGCAAACGGGATAGATTTCTGTTGGGTGGAAGGCAAACTGGATGGAGCTTAACCTTCTTTCGTCCAGCAAATTCTTATGTATAAGAGCAATTGTGCGTGTGTGTGTGTGTGTGTGGGGTGGGGGGTGAAGGTATAATAATAATAATAATAATACTCACACTTATCCGGAGGTGTGACTGTTATTGATTCAGCGGTGAATTCATCATCAAAATACCTTGTGTCCGTCTCGGATGAGACTTGGGGTTTGAATGGTGGCGTAAGCTGGGGGGTGGGGGAGGGCGGGGGGGGTGTGGGAGAGAGGGGTGGGGGAGAGAGAGAGTGGGTCAGACACCCGGCTGATCACGGTGATGGGTTTCCACCTGCGCGCGCGTGTGTGCGTGCGCGTGTGTGCGTATGTGTGCGCGCACGCGTGTGCGCGTGTGTCAGACACCTGGCTGATCACGGTGACGGGTTTACGCCTGGCGTCAAGCCAACCTGCCTCTCAACCCAAAGCCAGTTCCTCTCACCCTCCTCTCCACCACGTCCTGCCAGTTGATCGAGACGAAGAATTTGTGGTGCATCACCTCCTTGGCGTCTTCGGGGCTGCCACCCAACCTAGCGAGAGGGACGCAGAGTGGCACGGGTTGGCACAGAGCAACACACAGCCCACAGGCGAGCGTTCGAGAGAGAGAGAGGCATAGAGAGAGAGAGAGAGAGAGAGAGAGAGAGTGTGGACGACGCGATCACTTACCTCTGTTTTGGGTCTTTCTTTAACAGCCCCGAGAGAAGGGATTTTGCTTCGGGCGACAAAGTGCGAGGGAATCGGATTTCTTCCATGAGGATTAGCTCAAAGAGTTTCTCGTGATCCTGGTTGTAAAAGGGCAGGCGCCCGCACATCATCTCGTACATCACCACGCCCAGCCCCCACCAGTCCACAGCCCGACCGTAGTCATTGTCTTCCAATACCTGGTGTGTGAGAGAGGGAGGGAGGGAGGGAGGGATGGAGGGATGGAGGGAGGGAGGGAGAGAGGGAGGTATGGAGGGAGGGAAGCAGGGAGAGGGAGCGAGAGAGAGTGTGTCAACACCTCTCCACCACTTGCATCTACACAGTGCCCCCCCTGACAAAGGGTAGTGTCCTGGAGCACGATTCCGAGCCGGGCGGAGAGGGAGGTAGAGGGGTGGCGGTGGGGGGGGGGAAGCGGGAGAGGGAGATGGAAACCGTTACGGTCCTCTTTGGCCGGAGGCACGGGCTAAGAGGAAGGTCTTTAGGCGCGACCTGAACACAGGAAGGCGGGGGCAAGGCGGAGGGAGGGATTGAGGGAGAGAGTGACAGAGTTTCGGGGAGTGGGGGCTGAAAGAGTGATTCTTTTATTTTAAGGGGGGGGACGGGGGGGTTTGACCCAGGAGACTGGGGTAAGAGAATATCACGGGATACACTCTGACTGTGGGGTGACTGTGTGTTTTGTGGGCGAAATGATTCCCACGAAGAGATAACTGGTAAGATTTGAACGCACTCACCTCGGGGGCTAGATATTCGGGGGTCCCACAAAAGGTCTTCATGGTGGCTCCATCCGTTATCCCCTCTTTACACAGACCGAAGTCCGTGATCTTGATATGTCCGTCTTTATCTAACATGAGGTTTTCCAGCTGTAACACAAGGATTGAACAGTGAGGGAGGGAGTGTGAGAGTGAGGGAGTGAGTGTGAGAGGGAGGGAGTGAGTGTGAGAGGGAGGGAGTGAGAGTGAGAGGGAGGGAGGGAGGGAGGGAGGGAGAGGGAGTGTGAGAGGGTGGGAGTGTGAGAATGAATGTGAAAATATGGTTGAGTGAGTGTGAGAGGGAGGGAGGGAGAGTGAGTGAGTGAGTGAGTGAGGGAGGGAGGGTCGCAGTGGCTGAAAGCGCGGCAGGCGATGGTGGAACGGGGGGGGGCATGACAAGCAGGAGGCCGGAGCCAGTCGAGCGGAGCGGAGTGGAGGGGGTGGGTAGCGGAGTGTGGAATATTTTTTTTTGGGGGTGTGGGGGGGGAAAGTCATTTGACTTCCTACAGAACAAGTCCCGTCTCTGCAGCTAAAGTAGGATTAGAGCGAGAGAGCGAGCGCTGACCTTGAGGTCTCTGTAGACAACGTTTTTGTCGTGGAGATAGTCCAGCGCCGAGACGATTTCCGCTCCATAGAATCGAGCGCGATCCTCGGTGAAAACACGCTCTCGGGAGAGGTGGAAAAAGAGCTGAGAGAGAGAGAGAGATTGTTTGCTTGGACACACAGTAAAACCAGGGAGGCTACACTCCTCGATAATACTAATAATCCTTGGCATTCGATACAGCGCCTCACCATGTCGTCGAGACATCTCGAAGCGCTTCACGGGTACTCCGTAAAGTCCAGCGGCCGTGTGTTTTGGGGGCAAAGCGCGGCAGCCAATTGCACCCAGCGACGTCCTCACAAACAGTCGTGGATTGACGTGACTGAAATATTATTATTATTGTTTTTAAATTAATTTGGTGAAGGGTTTATTACCCCCGGAAAGCGATCCGCTAAGAACCAGGTTCCTACTGACTGATGGTAAACGGAGGTGTGTGTGTGTGTGTGTGTGTGCGGGGGGGGGGGGGTTAGGAAACTTGCCCTGACCTGACCTGTCCCGCCTGGGAACCGAACCCGGGTCCTCTCTCTCTCTCTCTCTGGCTTGCGAGGCGAGGGGTCTAACCCCTGAGCTACAGGGACTGCACAAATCCATCACTTAAAAATAAACATACTGCGAAGTGTAGTGACTGTATCCTTTGCGGGCGAAACGCGGCAGCCAATTGCGCTGAGCCGTGTCACCTACCTCCCCGCCGTTGGCGTATTCCATGACAAAACATAACCGGTCGCTCGTCTGAAAGGCGTATTTCAATGTCTGTGAAGAGGTACAGAGTGTGACTCAACAACAACAACAACTCACACACCCACCCCCACACCCCCCAACCCCACCCAACCCAACCCCAGGCGCCTGCCGTTAACTCAAGTGTGAATAAACTCCGAGCCACAGAGTGTGGGCTTCAGAGTTCAGCCTCTCTGCCCCCACACTCCGGAACTCCATCCCACGGTCCCTTCCTCTCGCTTCCTCCCGTGCCTCCTTCCAGACCAGTCCTCAAGACCCTCCTCTTCGATCGTGCCTTCAGTCGCCCTCCCACCTCTCCGCCTTCCCTCACCCCTACCCCACCCCTCCACCCGCTTTGGGACGCCCTCCCGACGTGAGAGGCGCTCTATAAATGTCATTTTGTTGTTGCTCTCACTCTCCAACCACTGAGCTACAGGACCTCCACAGCGAAGTCAAGAGCGTTACGCGTTAATAATAAATCCGAGAAGAATGATCCCGGCCTTTGACCCGGCGCCTTGTCACGTCCTCGAGACGTCTCAAAGCGCTTCACAGGATACGCAGTAAAGTGGGTGAAACGCGGCAGCCAACTACGCACAGACAGTTACAGTGACATGTAACCCAACTCTCTGGGGTGGGTGGGGGGGGGGGTGTGGGGGGAGATTTAAAAAAAAAGCCCTGCGAGATCCCGTTACAGAGTTTGCAGTGAGCACACAGTTCTGCAATCAGGTCGCGTGATGCAGTCAGAATATCTCGTCTTACCTCAGTTACAGCCTTAAGAGGAGTCAGAGGAATATTGAGGAGAAAAGGGCTTTGTAAATTGACCACAGCCTTTGTCTGTAGGGAGTAACGTGTGTTTTTTTCTTCCTGTGACGGTCTCGAGCCCCCGGTTCCTGAGCCGGGAGGGGCCGCAGGGTCCCGGGGCACTCACTGCTGATGGCAGCACAGCCCGGACCGGCTCACCGGTAGGACCTGGAAGGGCCGACCAGTCACTGGGGGCAGGGAATCCTCCCCCTCAGCTCCTGTTAACCCCACAGCCAAAGCCCCAACTAACTAACGGGGAGGGGGGTCCGAGCTGGACACGCAGCTCTCTCGCTCTCTCTCTCTCTCTCGATGGCCGAGCTGTGTGTGGGTTTAGCTGGTCAGACTCCAGCTGTTACCTTCAGGCAACTCTGCGCAAGGCTGCGGACCGGTAAAACTGTGTGAAGTGATCACGGTACTCACTGTTAAAAAAGGATGTCGTGTATTCTGTAACACTCGGCTCTCTGTAACAGTGTGGGCAACTTCATCCTACAGAAAGTAGAGAGACATTAATAATAATAATGATAATAATAACCCGTGCATTTGATGCAGCGCCTTATCAAGTCTTCGAGACGTCTCAAAGCGCTTCACACAGCAATTTCCTGTACAGCGCAGTGACTGTGTTACTTTGCAGCGTCCCACAAACAGTCATGGATTGATTGAGTGACTACATTATTATTATTGTTTTTAAATTTAACTTTACTTGAATTTTGCTTCTGATGTGATTATTTATTACCCCCAAGAAAGTGATCCGTTGATCGACTAACAACCGGGTTCCTACTGACTGCCGATAAACGTGTGTGTGTGTGTGTGTGTGTGTATATGTGTGTGTGTGTGTGTGTGTGTGGAGTGAGGAAATTTGTCTAACGTTTCACCCTGACCAGACCCGCCCGGGAATCGAACCCGGGTCCTCTCGCTCGCTTGCGAGGTGAGTGCGAGTTTGCAACGTCCTGCAGTCTCCGACAATACTCAACCCGCAAGGAGGGGAAACAGCTCCGCGTGAGACTTACTTTCGCAATAATTACTTCTTTTCTAAGGATTTTCATGGCGTAATAGCGACCCGTGGCCTTCTCTTTGACAAGAATGACTTTGCCAAAGGTTCCCTTCCCCAGTAACTTCAAATAGTCAAAGTCGTTCATCGTCTGAAAGGAAAAGAGATCAGATCAGCACTGGACCCCTTCTTGTGGCTCAGTCTGTCAAAGAACGTCAGAATTTCCGAGGAGAAAGAAGGACCAGGGTCCACCTAGTTTGCCTCCCACCCACCTGCCCATCGCTTAAACTATACTGTTCCAAACTATACCCTGTATCCCAGATATTATTTTCGAGCTGAAATCTATCTCTCATTCGTTCTTAAAACATATAACATCTCCCCCCCCCCCCCCACCCCTCCTGATGGAGCCTGTCCTGTTCCGTGCGTTTGTTACTCACTGAAGGTTTCTGCAGGTTTGATCTGAACTTTCCCCATTCGTTCGCAGGCTGCGTCCTCTGATTCTACTGCGATCCCCCAGTCGACTGACAACCGGATTCCTACCCACTGCCGGTAAACAGAGGTATGCGCGACTGTGGAGTAAGGAAACTTGCCCGACATTTGGTCCCGCCCGGGAATCGAACTCGGGTCCTCTCGCTTGCGAGGCGAGGGCTCTAACCCCTGAGCTACAGGAACTCCACCTTCCTCCTCGATCGCAACCTCGCTCATCCTCCCATACCCCACCTTTGCCCCGTATCCCGATCCCCTGACCTAATAAATATCGATCCACCTCAG
>NW_024705708.1:0-26769 GCF_018977255.1 Callorhinchus milii | reverse complement strand
ACTCTGCCCCGAAATCCAGATCAATCTTTATCCCTCCGCCATGTCCCTTCAACAATAACAACAACAAGATTGCATTTATAGAGCGCCTTTCACGTTCGGAGGACGTCCCAAAGCGCTGGACAGTTGGGTCGGGACCCGAGCAGGGGGGAAATGGTCAGGGTGAGGGGAGGGAAGGGAGGCAGCAAGGAGGGGTAGAGAGTCGAGAGGGGAGCTGCAGGCACGGTTGAAGAGGAAGGTCTTGAGACAGCCTTGAAAGAGGAAAGGGAGGAGGCGGCGAAGGCACTGGGGGATAGAGTTCCAGAGCCTAGGGGACTGAGAGGCTGAAGGCCCGGCCACCGATGGTAGGGCGGTTGGGGCGGGGATGTAGAGCAGACCGGAGCCAGAGGAACAGAGGTACGGGCAGGTAGGTAGGGGGATAGTAGGTCGGAGAGGTAGGAGGGAGCGAGGCCGTGAATGGCCTTGTAGGTGAGGGTGAGGATCTTGAATTCGATCCTCTGGAGGATGGGGAGCCAGTGGAGGCGAGCGAGGGTGGGAGTGATGTGGTCGCGAAGCCTGGTGCGGGACAGTACACGAGCTGCAGAGTTCTGAATGACCTGCAGGTTGTGGAGGGAGGTGCCGGGAAGGCCAATGGGAAGAGTGTTCCCGGAGTCCAGCCTTGAGGTGATAAAGGCGTGGACCAGAGTTTCAGCAGCGTTTCCTTGCCATCTTTAGGTCACACCTGAAGACCTCCTCTTTGACCGTGCCAATGGTTACCTCCCCCTTCTGGCTCGGTGGCATACTCTGTCAATGTCAAGTGCTCTGGGACACAACCGTACTGTGGAATTAGACTCCAGCAGTTACCCCAATCCTTGGCTCTTGCCAACCTGTGTCTAATACTCTCTGGAATTAGGTAAGCAGCGTGCATCACTCCAGGGAGAGAGAGAGAGAGTGCATTCCATTCCAACAATCTATCTCTGGGATTTATTTCCATGTGCAAATGGGATGCATAGAATTCTCAGTTGGGTTTGGAGACTCTTAAGCACAGTGAAGGGTTTCCACGTGTCAGACGCCCACCCAGCTGATGAAAAAAAATTGTTTTATAAATGTAAGGGGTGAGGTGTTCTGTGACATCTCTCTGGGGTGAAAGGTGCTGTGCAATGTTAATTAGGTGTATCATTATTTTTACAAACAGGTTGGGAACAATTTTCAAGAAAGGGGAAAAAAGGAGTTGAATGACATTGCCTCTTACCCAGAAAACCTCTATAATATCGCTGATTATACTCAGCTGAACAACGTGCTGAAATCGTTAAAGGAGAAGATGTATTTAATTGAAGGTCAGTTTAAAAACATTTTAATAATTCATAACTCCATATCCTCAGCCAAACCAAACTCTGTGCCCATTACACCAGCCCTCGCCAGGCTTCACTGGCTCCCTATCACACACTAAACTGTGCGCCCATTTCACCAGTCCTCGCCAGGATCCACTGGCTTCCTAATACATAACGGATCTATCTCAAGATCCTCACACTCGCCAACAAATCCCTTCACACCCTGGCACCTCCCTGCCTCTCTGACCTGCTTACTTATCTTTCAGTAGGAACCCAGTTGTCTGTCAGTCAGTCAGTCAGTCAATCATTCAATCAATCAATCAATCAATCAATCAATCAGATTATTAACCCCAGAGAAGCCATCTGCCAATCGACTAACAACTGGGTTCCTACCAGCTACTTGGTAAACAGAGGTGTGTGGAATAAGATAACTTGCCCAACATTTCATCCACGCTGGGAATCGAACCACGCTGCCTCACTTGTGAGATGAGTGCTCTAACCACTGCACTGCAGGACTCTACAGGACTTCTTGTTGTTCTATGTCTCAGAAGCAAATTCTGTCGGATTTACCCCCATAGGGACCCAGGAATCTGACTCCGCCTCCTTCAAATGGAAATGTCACAGGGAGGATTCAGTGCCCTAATATCAAAGGTACATGGAATAAACAATGGAACAGAAATTGGATTCAGATATGAGAGGGAGATGGGTAGAGACTTGGGGAGTCAGGTGATGGATTGAAGTGTGAGAGGGATATGGATATACTGGGGAGTGAGGTGTGATGTGATGTTGGAGAGGGAGATGGATAGAGACTTCGGGATCAGGGATGGATTGAGATGTGAGAGGGAGATGGATAGAGTTGGAGAGTCAGGGGGTGGATTGAGGGGTGAGAGGAGATATAGGCTGAGATCCTGACATGTGTTTCTCAGGACGCCATGGTTTTTGGGACCGTGGGAGCCTACGATTGGTCAGGAGGTCTGATGGAGTACGTCGATGGGAAGCAAGTCTTTATAAACGTCTCGCAAGCTGAGAATGACATGAAGGACTCTTATCTAGGTAATGAATAAGGAATTATTACGAAAATAATTATTTTATTATTATTTAATAATTATTAATAACATGTTGTTATCGGAGGCGCCATCCTTCGGATGAGATGTTAAACCTCATTCTCTCCAAAGATCATCCGCGGTGCTGTCGGGAGGGAAAAGAGAATGGAGTTTCTCTCTGTGTAACTCTCTCCCGGTCTCCTGGTTGACAATCCCCCAAATAAAATGGCTCGCTCTCCTCACGGCTGTTTGCAGGGATGTCGCTGTGCACAAACTGGCTGCCGCTTTTCACCCACAAAACATCATACTTCACAGTATATCCTGTCAGGTGCTTTGAGATGTCTTGGAGATGTCATAAAAATAATAACAATAATATAACAAAAATCCTTGCATTTGATATAACACCTTATCACGTCTCAAAGCACATCACAGAATTTTCTGTAATGTGCAGTGACTGTATATTTTGTGGGCGAAACTAGGCAGCCAATTGCACCAGCAGCATCCCACAAACAATCATGGATTCAGTGAACAAATTATTTTTAAAATTTATTATGAAGGATTTATTATCCCGGAAAAGCAATCAGACAATCGACTAACAATCAGGTTACTTCTTACTGCAAGGTAAACGTGCGTTTTCCCTGCCTGGGAATCGAACCCGGGTCCTTTTGCTTGCGAGGCGAGTGTTCTAACCAATATGCTACATGACTCCATAGCAAGAATTATTATTATTATTGATAAACCACTCAGCTCCGGCGTGTGCTGAAGATTGCAGACTGACTGACGCTGCTCTCTCTGCTCCTGGCTTGCAGGGTACTCAGTGGCAGGAGCGAACGTGAGCGACACGTCTCTCTACATTGTGGGAGCTCCTCGCTATCTGCACAAGGGCAAAGTGGTGATATTCTCAAAGAACTTGTCAACTGGCTCTTGGGCCCCAATCCAGCATATCAACGGACAGCAGGTATAGCACAACAGGAACCCCCCCTCTTCTATTCCTGTCTGTTCCTTTTCACACTTCACTGTGTCTCTAACTTTGACCCGAGAGTGACAAACGTGTTCATTTCACATTCCATTATTCTTCTCAGAGAACTTGCCTGGGACAGATAATGTAGAGGAAGCTTTACTGTGTCTCTAACCCTAATCTGGGAGTGTGGATGGACAATGTAGAGGGAGCTTTACTGTGTCTCTAACCCTGAATCTGGAGTGTGGATGGACAGTGTAGAGGAGCTTTACTGTGTCTCTAACCCTGATCTGGGAGTGTGGATGGACAGTGTAGAGGGAGCTTTACTGTGTCTCTACCCTGACCTAGGAGTGTGGATGGACAATGTAGAGGGAGCTTTACACAGCTGTAGCTGTTCACACTGACTTGCATTGCAGATCGGAGCATACTTTTGGATGTGAGCTGTGCAGTGTGGATTTGACTCAAGATGAGGCACAGACTTGTTGCTGATTGGAGCACCTCTGTATCACGACTATGGGTTGGGGGAATGGTCAGAGTCTGTGTTCTCAGGAACTTGGTATGTTTCAACGTGTGTTTGTGCTCAAAGAAGAATATTATCTCAACCCTTCCTGTTCATTCCCACCATAAACACTGCCAACCCCTGCCTGTTCATTCCCACCATAAACACTGCCAACCTTTGCCTGTTCATCCCACCATACACACTGCCAACCCTGCCTGTTCATTCCCACCATACACACTGCCAACCCTGCCTGTTCATTCCCACCATACACACTGCCAACCCCTGCCTGTTCACTCCCACCATACACACTGCCAACCCCTGCCTGTTCACTCCCACCTGCCTATTCTCTTCAGGGCACTGCGGATGTCAGCACAGCCCAGCCTGGCTCATTGGCAGGACCTGGAAGGGCAGGCCAGTCACTGGGGGAAGGGAATCCCCCACTGAGCTCCTGTTAACCCTGCAGCCAAAATCCTAACGGGGAGGGTGGTGCCGCTGGACAAGCAGCGGGAAAGCTTGCCAGACAGCGTTTTCAGTGGCAAGCCTATGTGGTTTTAGCTGGTTAGATTCCAGCAGTTACCCCAACATACACTCTGGGGTCCCCAACGCCTTGGCTCTCACCAACCTGCGCCTAATACTCTTTGGAATTAGGTAAGCAGGAAGTGTCCCTCCAGAGAGAGAGAGAGAGTGCGCATTCCATTCCGACAATCTACATCTGGGAATTACCAGGTTTAGGTGGAATGTATGGAAATCTCAGCTTGGATTGGAGACTCTTAAGCCTGGTGAAGGGTTTCCACGTATGTCAGACACCCAGCCGATGAAAAAAAAATTGTTTTCTAAATAAATGTAAATGGTGAAGTGTTGTGAGACGTCTCTGGAAGTGAAAGGCCCTGCGTTGATTCTTCCTAGGAGAATTTGACCTGCACAGACACGCTGTACGGGAAAGCAGGGAATGTCTTTGGGAGGTTCGGAAGTGCGATATCTGAGTTGAGGGACGTGAATGGGGACGGGATCAACGACGTGGCCATCGGGGCTCCCCTGGAGGACGAGCACGCTGGCTGTCTTTACATCTTCAACGGGGAGCGGCACCGCATCAATCCTGTCTATAGTCAGGTCAGTGATCCCAGTACCTCACCAGGGGCGCTAGTGTAGCCATAACTAGTCCTGCAGTGCAGTGGTTAGTGATCTAGTTGAAGAGGAGGGTCTTGAGATGGGCCTTGAAGGAGGCAAGGGAGGGGGCGAGGCGAAGGGACTGTGAGATGACGTTCCAAAGGGTGGGGGCAGAGAGGCTGAAGGCCACCACCGATAGTGGGACAGGCCGGGCGGGAGAACATGGAGCAGGCCGGAGTCCGCGGGCTGATGCTGTCCCGCTGATCGCTCGCTCCCGGTCTTTCGTGTGCAGTTTGGCTGCCGCCTCGACCGAACCGCTCCCCCGAAAATGCTTCTCCTCCTACCCCCCTCTATCCGCTACTCCCACTCGTCCTTCTCTCCCACCGCCCTCCACGCCTTCTCTCTCTCCTGGACCCCATCATTACCTCCCTCTGCCCCAGACTGGGCAGCCTCCTCCGGGCCCATCGTGGCTCCTGCGTTGGTTGTACCAGAGCAGCCATCCCAACTGTTCCATTGTTCACTGTCTCCACAGCATCCGCCTCTGCAACAACTCCTTCCCCCTCCCTCAGCCATACCCTCTCCAACACTGCCTGCTCCTCAAACTCCACGGTCATTTCTCCCCCATGACACCAAATCCTCTTCATTCCACGCTCTCCTCCATCCTCACCCATCAGCCAACCCATCCGCATTTCCCTACAAAATGTCTGCTCCATCTGCAGTAAAGCCCTCACTCTCCATGACCTCATCCTGGATGAGCACATGGATATTCTTGGGCTTACGGAAACCTGGCTCTCCCCAGTGACTCCATCCCCCGAGTTAACCTCCCCTCCTGGCTACAACTTTCACCACAACCCCTGCCCAAACCAACATGGCAGCGGGGTGGCCCTCATCTCCCAAGCTTCCCCGGTCTATCCCATTATTCCTCTGGCTGCTTCTCCTCATTTGAGCACCTCACCCTCTCACTCAAAATTCTCCTGGTTTACCCCCCAAAACCCCCTGGCTCCTTCCTTCCGATATCTCTGCTCTCCTCTCCTGTCCCTTTGTCAGATCGCCTGCTCATAATGGGCGACTTCAACCTCCACCTAAACTCCCCTTGCGCCACATCCTCAGATTTCATTGCCCTCCTCTGCTCCCTAAACCTCACCCTCCACATCAACTTGCTGACCCACAACCATGGCCACTCCCTCGACTTCATCATCACACATAGCCTCGACATTTCCAATCTGTGTATCACGGGCAAAGCCACCTCGGACAACTTCCTCATCTCCTTCTCCTCTCGCATTCCTCTCCCCTCAATCTTGCCCCAATCACACTTTCCGCCCATGGAAGAGGCTTCCCCCTGAGACCCTCACAAAAGCCCTCTCATCCTCAGACCTCCTATCCCACTGGCCTTCTGTCCACAGCGGCCCTGAAGCAGCTGTCAAGCTGTTCCATGATCGCCTCTCCTCCACCTTCAACTCCCTCGTCCCCTGAAATCCAGGAGCGTCTCCAAACCCAACCGCTCTCCCAGTACAACAGCCATCTCCGCTCCCTAACATCCCAAACCCGGCTGCTCGAGTGCAGGTGGCAGAAAAACAGCCTCACCACCAGCTGTGGCTCGAGCATCTTCACACCTACCCCGCTGCCTGTCGCAAGCAAAAACTGCGCACTATTGAAACATCACACTGGAGGCCAATAATAACTACAAAATCCTATTTTCCACCACCCGCCACCTCATCCGTGTGCTCCCTTAAGCCCCTCAATCATCACATCTAACGCCGCGTAAGGGTCATGGACTTCCTTACCTCTAAAATTGACAACATCCGCCTGGCTGCTTCATATCTGCCCCATGTCGCCTACCACCACCCCCATTCTGTCTCCCTCACCCACCCCACCCTCAGCTCCTACCATAGCTCCCACCCTACATTCATTTGCCCCCATCACTCCTTCCTCTCATCCACCATCACCACAATGAAACCCATTACCTACTGCCTCGACCCCCTCCCCACTCAACTACTGATCACTCAGCTCCCCCTCCTCTGCCCACTGCTGGCAGACACTATTAACTGTCTCTCTCCTCAGGATCAGTCCACCCACTCTCAAACCTGCGGTCATCAACCCACTGCCTTAAAAAAATCTACCCTCGATCCCTCCAATCTCGGCCACTCCCGCCCTATCTCAAACCTGCCTTCCTTGCCAAAGCTCTGGAACTCATCGTTGCCAACCAATTTCGTGCCCACCTCTCCCACCACACCCTACTCTAACCCCTCCAGTCCGGTTTCCGTTCCGACTGACCACAGTACAGAGACAGTGCTTGTGAAGGTCACAAGCGATATCCTCTCTATCTGTGACTAGGGCTCTCTCTGCCTCCTTGTCCTCCTGGACCTCTCCACCGCGTCCGACACAATCGATCAGGCCATCCTCCTCCACCACCTGTCCTCCATCATCCACCTCAGTGAGACCCGCACTCACTTGGCTCGAGTCCTGCCTTACAAACCGCCAGCGATACATTTCTGCAAATAGCTTTTCTTCCCCCCGGTCACCTGCGAGGTAGATACCTCAAGGATCCATCCTTGGCCCCCTTTTCTTCCTCATCTATGTGCTCCCTCTCGGTGATGTCATCCGCAGACACGGGGTTAACTTCCACATGTATGCGGATGACACTCTACTTTTCCACCTCCAGCTTTAACCTTCAGTCCCCTGATGTTCTGTCAGTTTGTCTGTTAGACATCAGGAGCTGAATGAGCAAAAATTTCCTGCAGTTAAACGTCAACAAGATGGGAGCCATAGTCGTTGGCTCCCGCCCACGTCTTCTGAACCACGGTTCCGACCTCCTCAACCTACCCGACCTGTCCTTAAAACTGTCTGAAGCCGTGCGCAACTTAGGCATCAGGTTCGAACCCCAGTTATCCTTCCTCCCCCACAACCAGTCCCTGACCAGCACCTTTCTTCCACCTCCACCACATTGCCCGTCTCTGACAATACCTCACCCCAAAAGTTGCCGAAACCCTTGTCCATACCTTTGTCACCTCTCAGCTGGTCGACTCTAACGCCCTCCTCGTCGCTCTTCCCTCCTCCACTATTCACAAAATTCAGCTCATCCAAAACTCCGCCGCCCGCATTCTGACTCGCACTGACCTCCGTACCCTGATTACTCCAGTCCTGGCCAAACACCACTGGCTCCTGTCACAGAGCAGATCCACTTCAACATCCTCACTCTAGTGTTTAAACCCCTCCATTCCTTGCCCCACCCCATCTCGCTAACCTCCTCTCTCCCCACAGCAGTACCCGCTGCCTCCGCTCTACTGGCTCCGGCCTCCGCATCCCCCGAATCCTCCGCTCCACCATCAGCGGCCGTGCCTTAGTCACTACGCCCTGAAACTTTGGAACTCCCTCCCTCAACCCCTTCACCTCGCCCCCTCCTTCCCCATCTTCAGGTCGCGCCTGAAGACCTTCCTTTTCGACCGCGCCCACAGTCACCTTCCCCCTTCCCCGGCTCAGCCTCGGGCCCCACCATTGGTAAGCTCTGAGATACCGCCCGGTGTGGAGGGCGTTAGATTGTTGTTGTTGTTGACTCTCCCTCAACACACATCACACCCGCTTTCCCCTCACCTGCACCACCAAACCTCATCTTTGATGGTTGAAGTGATTTCTTCCTCTTCTCCACTCTCTCTCTCTCTCTCTCTCTGTGCTCTGTGCAGATATGTGTGTGTGTGTGTGTGTATATACGTGTATGTCTCTCGGTCTCTCTCTCTGCACTCTCTCTGCTCTCTCTCTTTCCCTCTGTCAGTCTCTCTATACCTGCGTGTGTCTCTGCTCTCACTCCTCTCTCTGCTCTCCTTTTCGCTGTCTGTCTCTCTTTCTCTCTCTCTTTCTCCGTCTGTCTCTTTCTGTCTGTGTGTGTGTGAGTGTGTTCTGAGTGCGACTGTGTTTGTACGTGAGTGTGTCTGTCTCTGTGTGGGGCGAGTGTGTCTGTGTGAATGTGTGTGTTCTGCCCTCAACCTCTCTGCTCCCTTTTTCTATCTCTATATCTCTCTCTATACCTATCTGTGTGTGTGTGTTTTGAGGGCATCTGTGTGTGTGAGTTGGTTGCATCTGTGTAGTGTGAGTGTGTCTGTGGGAATGTGTGTGAGTGTGTGTATTCGAGTTTGTGAGTGTGTCTGACTGAGAGTGTGGTGTTTGCTGGTGTGTCTGCAAGTGTGTCTGTGTTTGTGACTGTGTGGTGTGTGAGTGTGTAAGTAATAATTTACTCTCCGGCTGTGTTTGGCACAGTGTACAATGCTCAGCCTCTACCTCACTGGGATCCTCTCTGCTTATTACCCTGACTGCCTGTATGACCGCTCTCCTCTGCACACAGTGACCTGCCCCACGTCACCCACTGACAACAAGCTTTGTTCTTCCCCTGAATGTGACGCCGCCATTTCTCCTCTAACTCAAGCTTTGCTCAATTTGCTCCCACTGTATATCTCTGTCTCCTTGTCACTCAGTCTGAACAGTGAGGCAGGGAATCCTTCCACTCAGTTCGTGATAACCTTGCAAGCCAAAGCCCTAACGGGTAGGGCGGTCCTAGCTGGACAAGCAGCGGGAAAGCTTGCCAACCAGGGCTCTCAATGGCAATCTATGTGGTTAGACTCCAGCAGTTACCCCAACGTACACTCTGGGGTCCCCAAGCCGCAGGTCCCCAAACCTGTGCCTGATACTCAGATACCAGCTGATCAAGGTGAACGGGTTTCTGTGGGTGTCAAGAAACTAACTGATCAAGCAAGCCTCAGAGTGAGTGTGAAGCTGGGTGAGTGTGAGCGGGGTGAGTGAGTGTGAGCGGGGTGAGTGAGTGTGAGCAGGGTGAATGAGTGTGAGCAGGGTGAGTGAGTGTGAGCAGAGTGAGTGAGTGTGAGCAGGGTGAGTGAGTGTGAACAGGATGAGTGTGAGTTGGGTAAGTCTGGTGTGCAGTTGAGGAATGGATTGGAATAATGACACAGGTTAGAGAGCGGGAATATTGGGGAAAATTTGAAGCCACCGACCGGTGATGGAGGGGGGATACTGCATGGGGTGGGAATGATGTAGAGATCTCAGAGTAGGCAAGTGCTGGTATTTGGGGGCGCGCGGGGGTTGGGGTTGGGTGGGGGGGTGGGGTTGGTGTGGGGGGGTGTGTGGGGGAGGGCTGGCATTGTGGGGGGCTGGCATTGTGGGGTTGGCGTTGGGGGGGCTGGCGTTGGGGGGGAGCTGGCGTTGGAGGAGGGATTTGGTGTTGGTTGGGAGGGGGGTGGCTGGCGTTGGGGGTGCTGGTGGGGGTTGGCATTGGGGGGGTTGGTGTTGGGGGCTGGCGTTGGGGGGCGTGTTGGTGTTGGGGAGGCTGGCGCGTGGGGGGGTGTTGGTTTTGGGGGGCTGGCGTTGGGGTGGGGGTTGGTGTTGGGGGGGCTGGCATTGAGGGGGTTTGGTGTTTGGGGGGGCTGGCGTGGGGGGGCGGCTGGTGGGGGGGGTTTGGTGTTTGGGGGGGGCGTGGGGGGGGGGGGGGGCTGGCGCTGGGAAGGACTGGCGTTGTGGTGGGGTGACTGGCGAGGGGGGGGCTGAACGCTGTTTCCTGTTTGCAGGTGGCTGAGATGAAGAGCCCAGTGAAGACGGGAGCATCGCGCCCTCCCACAGCGCCACTGAGCAAGCCGGCCACCTCCCCCACCTCCGCCTCCCCCAGGACAGCAGCCCTCCAGAGAGGCTCCAACACCAGCCCCCCCAAACGGCCAACATGTACGTCCCAGACCCCAGCCACCAGCACCCCCCTGACATCAACACCCCCCCAGCCACCAGCACCCCCTGACATCAACACCCCCCACCACCACCCCCCACATCCACCAGCCACCAGCACCCCGCTGACATCAACACCCCCCCAGCCACCAGCACCGCTGACATCAACACCCCCAGCCACCAGCACCCCGCTGACATCAACACCCCCCAGCCACCAGCACCCCCTGACATCAACACCCCCCAGCCACAGCACCCCCTGACATCAACACCCCCAGCCACCAGCACCCCCTGACATCAACACCCCCCCAGCGACCAGCACCCACCTGACATCAACACCCCCCCAGCCACCAGCACCCACCTGACATCAACACCCCCCCAGCCACCAGCACCCCACTGACATCAAACACCCCCCAGCCACCAGCACCCCCTGACATCAACACCCCCCAGCCACCAGCACCCCCCTGACATCAACACCCCCCCAGCCACCAGCACCCCGCTGACATCAACATCAACAAGAGAGAGACAGCCCTGGGAGATGGCTGGGGGAGACGTACTATGGTATAACTGTATTGACACCTGGAGCTGATTCTAATGTTTCTAATCTGGTTTTCCAGCCATTAAAACTGAACCCAGATCTGCAGACAGCAAGAAACCTCTGTCAGCCAAGTCCCCCTCAGGTAAGGTCTCCCTCTGTCAGCCAAGTCCCCCTCTGGCCCCCGGGTCTCTCTGGCCTGTGGATGGGGGGTTGGGAGGGTGGGGTGAGGTATGGGGGTCGAGTCTTGTAGCTCAGTGGTTACAGCACTTGCTTCGCAAGCGAGGGGACCCTGGTTTGATTCCCGGCAGGGTGAAATATTGGGCAAGTTTCCTTACTCCATACATCTCTGTTTACTTGCAATAAATAGGAACCCGGTCGTTAGTTGATAGAGGGTTCTTTTTTCCGGGTGTCTATCATTCTCTCTTCCCCCTCAAAAAAAACTGTTTTGGTCACTCAATCCACGACTGTGAGCTATGTGCTGGGACGCTGCTGTGTGTAATTGGCTGTCGAGTTTCCCCCACAAAATATACAGTTACTCCACTTCATGGCATTTTCTGTGAAGCGCTTTGAGAAGTCTCGAAGACGTAATAAGGCACTATATCAAATGTAAGGATATGTGAGGGGGGTGGGATGTAGGGGGGGTTTGGGCGTGTGCGGGGGGGAGGGGAGGGGAGATTTTCGGGGGGGGAGTGGGGATAACAGTTAGACAGTGATGATATTTCGTTCTGCCGACAGCTGAGCTAAGCCGGCCTCGAACAGCCTCCTCCACCCCGGTGAAGAGCTCCCCTGGGACCCCAACTGCCCGGACCCCCTCTGCCCGAGCTCCCACACCCCGAGGTCCCCGGTCTTCCACCATGAAGATGACAGCTGCAGCGGAAGCCAAGCGTGTAGCGCCCGTGACCCGCCTTCCCCCAAAGCCCGTGCTTGCCCCCAGACCCCCCCGGCCAACCAGCGCCCCTGTCCCAGCCCCCAACCTCAAGAACATCAGGTCCAAAATCGGCTCCACCGAAAACATCAAGTACCAGCCCGGCGGCGGCAAGGTAAGCGGGTGGGGGGGCAGTGATCAGGGTGACAGTTTCCGTGTGTGTCAGACACCGCCTGGTCACGGTGAGGGTTTCCGTGTGTGTCAGACACCGGCTGATCACGGTGACGGGTTTCCGTGTGTGTCAGACACCGGCTGGTCACGGTGACGGGTTTCCGTGTGTGTCAGACACCGGCGGGTCACGGTGACGGGTTTCTGTGAGTTTCAGAACATAAGAACATAAGCATTAGGAGCAGGAGTAGGCCATTCAGCCCCTCTAGCCTGCCCCGCCATTCAATAAGATCATGGCTGATCTATTCTGTGGAGTCCTGTAGCTCAGTGGTTAGAGCACTCGCTTTGCAAGCGAGAGACCTGAGTTCAATTCCAGGCAGAGGGTGAAACCTTGGGCAAGTTTCCTTACTCCACACAGAGCCTAACAATAATCCCTCCAAAACCAACAATAATAAATTGGTCATTTTCAATCCACGACTGTTTGTGGGACATTGCTGTGCGCAATTGGCTGCCGCGTTCGCCCACAAATATACAGTCAATTCACTTTACAGTGTGTTCTGTGAAGCGCTTTGGGACGTCCTCCCGACGTGAAAAGCGCTATATCAAATGCAAGGATTATTATTATTATTATTATTCTAACTCCACCTCCCGCCTTATCCCCATATCCCTTAATCCCTTTATCCACAAGAAATCTATCAATCTCAGACTTGAATATGTTCAAGGACTGAGCATCTGCAGCCCTTTGGGGTAGAGAATTCCATAAATTCACTGAAGAAGTTTTTCCTCAACTCAGTGCGAACGGGTTTACCCCGAACTTTAACACTGTGACCCCTGGTTACAGTTTCTCCAACCAGCGGAAAAAGTCTCCCACTGTCTATTCTGTCGGGCCCCTTAATAATCTTATAGGTTTCTATAAGATCACCTCTCATTCTTCTATATTCTAAAGAATATAGGCCTACATTTCTCAACTTATCCTCATAACTCATCCCCTCATCCCAGCTACCAACCCAGTGAATCTACGTTGTGCCCCCCCCAAGGCGAGTACATCCTTTCCTAAATACGGAGACCGAAACGGCACACAATACTCTCGGTGCGGTCTCACCAGAGCCCTACACAGTTACAGCAATACTTTCCTACTCTTATATTCTAACCCTTTTGTAACAAATGCCAACGTACTGTTAGTCTTCCTAATTGCTGCTGTACCTGGAAACTAACTTTTTGTGTCAGACACCGGCTGGTCACGGTGACGGGTGTCCGTGTGTGTCAGACACCGGCTGGTCACGGTGACGGGTTTCCGTGTGTGTCAGACACCGGCTGGTCACGGTGACGGGTTTCCGTGTGTGTCAGACACCGGCTGGTCACGGTGATGGGTTTCCGTGTGTGTCAGACACCGGCTGGTCACGGTGACGGGTGTCCGTGTGTGTCAGACACCGGCTGGTCACGGTGACGGTTTCCGTGTGAGTCAGACACCGGCTGGTCACGGTGACGGGTTTCCGTGTTCTCAGACACCGGCTGGTCACGGTGACGGGTTTCCGTGTGTGTCAGACACCGGCTGGTCACGGTGACGGGTTTCCGTGTGAGTCAGACACCGGCCGGTCACGGTGACGGGTTTCCGTGTTTCTCAGACACCGGCCGGTCACGTTGACGGGTTTCCGTGTGTGTCAGACACCGGCCGGTCACGGTGACGGGTTTCCGTGTGTGTCAGACACCGGCTGGTCACGGTGATGGGTTTCCGTGTGTGTCAGACACCGGCTGGTCACGGTGACGGGTTTCCGTGTTTCTCAGACACCGGCTGGTCACGGTGACGGGTTTCCGTGTGTGTCAGACACCGGCCGGTCACGGTGATGGGTTTCTCAGACACCGGCTCATACCAGATCATGGTGACAGAGAGACAGAATCAATCCCACGATGGGGGATGGTAAAAGGGACGGTAACTGCAGACAGTGTGAGCAGTGATCCGTGTGGTGTGGGGTGGGTACTTTGTGTGTGTTGTGTGCGTGTCTAAGTGGGTGGGGGTTTCTCTGGGTGTGGTGTGTGTTGGGGGGTTGCTCTGTATGTGTGAGTGTGTGTGGGGGTGCTGTGTGTGTTGTGGGGGCGGTGGATGTGTGTGATGTGGGGATGGGGTTGGTGGGCTGTAGTGGGCATAGGCTCATTTCTCCGTGTTGTGATGTTCTCCACACCCATTCCATCCCCCGCCTGGTTTCCCTCCCTCCATCCCTGGTGTTGTTTTTCTCAGTGGTTCATGCCCTGTGTCTGTCTGTGTGTCTGTCCCACACACAGGCCAGAGTGTTAGACAGGAAGGCTGAGGCCGGCAGATTGAGTGGAAAGCCTGAAGTCTCTACAGTGACTCGAGTCACTAAGTCAGCCACTGGGAGAGAACCCGCGAGGCTGAGTGAGAGCAAAGTGAGTTACACACGCTCGCTTGCTCGCTCGCTCGCTAGCAACTCTCATTTACTTTGCCCATCTACAGTGTGAGTGAGTGTGAGTGTGGCAGTGTGAGTGCGTTCAGTATAAACTTCTTCTCCTCCCACCTCGACTGCTCCAATGTCCTCCTCACATGTCTTCCAAACTCCACCACCCACAAACTACAACTAATTTAGAACTCCACCACCCGTATTCTCACCCACACTGAACTCCATCCCCCCATCCCCCCAGCCCTCGCCAGACCCCACTGGCTCCCCATCACACACACTGAACCCCATCCCCCCATCCCCCCAGCCCTCGCCAGACCCCACTGGCTCCCCATCACACACACTGAACTCCATCCCCCCATCCCCCCAGCCCTCGCCAGACCCCACTGGCTCCCCATCACACACACTGAACCCCATCCCCCAGCCCTCGCCAGACCCCACTGGCTCCCCATCACACACACTGAACCCCTCCCCCCCCCCCCAGCCCTCGCCAGACCCCCTGGCTCCCCATCACACACACTGAACCCCATCCCCCATCCCCCCAGCCCTCGCCAGACCCCACTGGCTCCCCATCACACACACTGAACCCCATCCCCCCAGCCCTCGCCAGACCCCACTGGCTCCCCATCACACACACTGAACCCCATCCCCCCAGCCCTCGCCAGACCCCACTGGCTCCCCATCACACACACTGAACCCCATCCCCCAGCCCTCGCCAGACCCCACTGGCTCCCCATCACACACACTAACCCCATCCCCCCAGCCTCGCCGCCCCACTGCTCCCCACCACACTGAACCCCATCCCCCCAGCCCTCGCCAGGCCCCACTGGCTCCCCATCACACACACTGAACCCCATCCCCCCAGCCCTCGCCAGACCCCACTGGCTCCCCATCACACACACTGAACCCCATCCCCCAGCCCTCGCCAGACCCCACGGGCTCCCCATCACACACACTGAACCCCATCCCCCCAGCCCTCGCCAGACCCCACTGGCTCCCCATCACACACACTGAACCCATCCCCATCCCCCCAGCCCTCGCCAGACCCCACTGGCTCCCCATCACACACACTGAACTCCATCCCCCATCCCCCAGCCCTCGCCAGCCCCCACTGGCTCCCCATCACACACACTGAACCCCATCCCCCAGCCCTCGCCAGACCCCACTGGCTCCCCATCACACACACTGAACCCCATCCCCCCAGCCCTCGCCAGACCCCACTGGCTCCCCATCACACACACTGAACCCCATCCCCCCAGCCCTCGCCAGACCCCACTGGCTCCCCATCACACACACTGAACCCCATTCCCCCAGCCCTCGCCAGACCCCACTGGCTCCCCATCACACACACTGAACCCCATCCCCCCAGCCCTCGCCAGACCCACTGGCTCCCATCACACACACTGAACCCCATCCCCCCAGCCCTCGCCAGACCCCACTGGCTCCCCATCACACACACTGAACCCCATCCCCCCAGCCCTCGCCAGACCCCACTGGCTCCCCATCACACACACTGAACCCCATCCCCCCAGCCCTCGCCAGACCCCACTGGCTCCCTATCACACCCTAAACCCTGTACCCCATCCCCCCAGCCCTCGCCAGCCCCCACTGGCTCCCTATCACACACTATGTGAGTGAACATGTGTGTGCGAGATTGTGTGAGTGCATGCATGTGTGTGAGCATGTGCGTGTGCGTGTGTAAGAATGCGTACGTGTGTGTAAAAATGCATGTGTGTGAGAGGAAGTGTATGTGTAGAGGCATGTGCTCATTTGTGAGCTGCAGCTAACTCTTACCGCTGGTCACTAACCCCTGTGGTTGTGAATGGCTTGGCACGGGATCTCTCTTCAGATCAGTAGATCCTCCTGATTTCCTCCACACTAAACCCTCCGGCTCACTGTCTGTCTGTGTGTGTGTATGTTTGTCTGTCTGTAACACCATTTGTGCAGTTTCCAGTGACTGTTGAGTTGAGCCCCATGTAATTTAGTTGCCAGAATTAGCAGAGAACTAACTGCGAGGGGAGAATGGGGTTAGACTGGGGGGAGTGAGCACCAGCACAGACACACTGGGGAGAGAGCAGGGAATGGGGTTAGAGTAGAGGGCTCCAGTGGGGGAGCGAACCCCAGCACAGACACGATGGGGAGAGAGAGCAGGGAATGGGGTTAGAGTAGAGAGCGCCAGTGAGGGAGCGACCCCCAGCACAGACACACCTGGGAGAGAGCAGGGAATGGGGTTAGAGTATGAGAGCGCCAGTGAGGGAGCGAACCCCAGCACAGACACGATGGGGAGAGAGCAGGGAATGGGGTTAGAGTAGAGAGCGCCAGTGAGGGAGCGACCCCCAGCAGACACCCGGAATCGTGGGCGTTAATCAGTGGAGGCCGCAGTGCGTTGCTTTAGTTGGATGTTGGAGATGTGTGGCCGGTGTCTAACTTTGTCTCTCTTGGCTCAATAGCCGGAGACTAACTCTGTCTCTCTCTCACACAGTGGCCAGAGTCTAACCTTTCTCTCTCTCTCAGTGCAAGAGTATTAACCTCTCTCAGTGGCCAGTGGCCATTTAACCCCTCTCTCTCTCACTCTCTCTCTCTCTCTCTCTCTCTCACTATCTCTCTCTCAGTCCTCAGTGTCAGAGTCTAACCTCTCACTCCCTCTCTCTCTCTCTCTCTCTCTCTCTCAGTGTCGGAGTCTAACCTCCCAATCTGCATCTTTTTCTGTCCGTCTCTTGTCTCTCTGTCTCAGTGTCGGAGTTTAACATCGTTCTCTCTCTCTCTCTTAACCTTTGTCTCTCAGTAGCCGCAGTTTATTTAACCTCTCCTCTCTCTCTCGCTCAGTGCCGAGTGATAAACTAACCTTTCTCTCTCTCTCTCTCTCTCTCTCTCTCGCACTCTCTGTGTCTCAGTGTCTAACTGTGTTGTGATCTCTCAGGTGCAAATCATCAACAAGCGGGTTGACTACAGTCACGTGCAGTCAAAGTGCGGCTCCAAGGACAACATCAAGCACGTGCCGGGCGGGGGCAACGTGAGTGCCGGGAGCTACGTACGGGGTGGTGGGGGAAGGGCAACACACTGACCCGGGGTGGGGGCTACACACTGACACTGACTGAGGGTGGGTGGGGGGGGGGGAGGGCTTGAACACTGAGTGATGGGGCAGTTGGGGGAAGGGTAGGGGTGTGCCATCTTCTGCACTGGATCGCATGGCCCTGTCACCCCCGCCCTCGCCCGGCTCCACTGGCTCTCCATCCTCCAGAGGAGAGAATTCAAAATTCTCGTCATCGCCTTCAAGGCCCTCCGCGGCCTCGCTCCTCCCTACCTTTGTGACCTGCGAACCCCATGTCATCCTGTCCCGCTCCTTCTGCTCAGCGGGCTCCGGCCTGCTCCACGCCCCCCGCTCGGCCCACCCCACCATCGACGGTAGGACCTTCAGCCTCTCTGCCCCCACGCTTTGGAGCTCCATCCCACAGTCCCTTCGCCTCGTTCCCCCTCCCTCGCCTCCTTCAAGGCACGTCTCAAGACCCTCCTGTTCGACCGCGCCTTCAGTCACCCTCCTACCCCCACCCTCCCTGCCCTTCACCCCCTCCTGATCCCAACCCTCAGCTCAGGTCCAAATCCCTGAAGGTCCTCCTGATGTGATGTGTAAATGTAATGTATTGCATTGCATTTCCCTGACCCTCCGCTGCCCCCTACTGGCGACACGCAGTACCAGCCTTGCCATTCACACTCCCCTCACCTCCCCCCCCCCCCCGCTCACCCCCCCCTCCCTGCTCACCCCCCCTCCCTGCTCACCCCCCCCCGCTCACCCCCCCTCCCTGCTCACCCCCCCCCCCGCTCACCCCCCCTCCCTGCTCACCCCCCCCCGCTCACCCCCCCTCCCTGCTCACCCCCCTCCCTGCTCACCCCCCCTCCCTGCTCACCCCCCCTCCCTGCTCACCCCCCTCCCTGCTCACCCCCCCTCCCTGCTCACCCCCCCTCCCTGCTCACCCCCCCTCCCTGCTCACCCCCCCTCCCTGCTCACCCCCCCTCCCTGCTCACCCCCCCCTCCCTGCTCACCCCCCCCTCCCTGCTCACCCCCCCCTCCCTGCTCACCCCCCCCTCCCTGCTCACCCCCCCTCCCTGCTCACCCCCCCCCCGCTCACCCCCCCTCCCTGCTCACCCCCCCCCCTGCTCACCCCCCCTCCCTGCTCACCCCCCCCTCCCTGCTCACCCCCCCCTCCCTGCTCACCCCCCCCCTCCCTGCTCGCCCCCACTCCCTGCTCGCCCCCCCTCCATGCTCGCTCCCTGCTCGCCCCCACTCCCTGCTCGCCCCCACTCCCTGCTCACCCCCCCTCCCTGCTCGCCCCCACTCCCTGCTCGCGCCTGGCTCATTACTCTCGTTCTGGCCTCCCCTCACCCCCTCTCTATCAGCCTTTCGATCCCCTGTGGTGCCTCTGGGAGCCCCTCCCGGTGTCTGTCCAGCTCTGGGGTGGACACTGTCAGTGTGAGGTGCTGTATAGTGTACACTGAGCTGCTCTGAGCTCAGACGAGACTCTGATCATAGTGAGGTCTATCTGTCGCTCTCTGTGTCTCTCTCTGTCTCTCTCTCACTCCCTCTCTGTCTCTCTCTCTCTGTGTCTCACTCTATCTCTGTGTCTCACTCTCTCTCTCTTACTCTGTGTGTCTCACTCTCTGTGTCTCTCTCTACGTCTCACTCTCTCTCTCTGTGTCTATCTCTATATCTTTCTCTCTTGATTTCAGATCCAGATTCCCAGTAAGAAGATGAACCTCAGTAGCGCGTCAGCAAAGAGTGGCTCCCGCACCAACCTCAAGCTCAAAGCAGGTATAGTGCCCTCTCGCACACTCGCTCACACTGCCCCTTACACACTCGTTCACACTGCCCATGGCACACACTTATATTGGCCCTCACTCACACGTACATTGCCCCTCGCTCACATTTTCCCCTCGCACACTGGCTCACACTATTCTCTCGCTCATACGCTGTTAAGCACGCTACCCTGTGTGGAGGGTGCTATATAATTGCATGTTGTTGTTGTACTCACACTGCCCCCTCGCACACTCGTTCACACTGCCCCCTTGCACACTCACTCACACTGCCGTTCGCACAGACTCACACTGCCGTTCGCACACACTCGCTCACTCAGCCCCTCGCTCACACTCACACTGTCCCCTCGCACACTCGCTCACTTAGCCCCTCGCTCACTTACACAGCCCCTCGCACACTCCCTCACCCTGGCCCCTCCCTCAGTATGGCTCCTCCGCCCCTGGCCCTGACCTGCTCAGTGATGGTTGTTACCAGGTGCTGGAGATGAGAAGGTTGAAGCCAACAAGTTGGACGTGAAGAATGAAGGACAGGACAAAGCGAGCTCAGAGGACAACATGGGGGATACCCCAGAGGGGGGCAATGACAAGGTGAGGAGGGCCAGCGAGGTGCAGATAATGATGCCTGGGGTTTGGAGCCTGGAGCCGGTGGCTAGCACTCACACTGCTCCCAGCATTGCCAATGTCCGTCCACCCAGCAACTGTTAGACTCCAGCAGCTACCCCACTGCACACTCTGGGGTCCCCAAGCCTTGGCTCTTGCCAACCTGCGCCTAATACTCTCTGGAATTAGGTCAGCAGGATGTGTCCCTCCAGGGAGACAGTGCACATTTCATTCCAGATACAGGGAGATTCCCATGTGTAGGTGGCAGACACATGGGTGGGTTTCCGTGTGTGTCACAGTGATGGGTTCCCATGTGGGTCAGACACCGGCTGATCACAGTGATGGGTTCCCATGTGGGTCAGACATTGGCTGATCAAAATACCCCCAGTTAAATCCGCATATTGAGCTGGCCATTGAGAGCACGGCCTGGCAAGCCTTCCCGCTGCTGGTTCAGCTAAGATCACCCTCCCCACTAGGGCAGTGCTGTCTTCAGCAGTGCTCTGGAATACAGAGTAGAGAGCTCCGGTGGGGCAGCGAGCGCCAGCGCAGACACACGGGGGAGAATAGGCTCTCTGATTCTCTAGTTACTCTGCTGCACTGGCTGCTGTGAAGGTGTGAGTTGTGTGTGTGGTGAATATTAATAATAATGATCCTTGCAGGTGATACAGCGCCTTATCAGGTATTCGAGACGTCTCAAAACATTTCTCAGAATACATAAGAACATAAGAATTAGGAGCAGGAGTAGGCCATTCGGCCCCTCGAGCTGCCCCGCCATTCGATACACTGTAAAGTGAATTGACGGTATCTTTTGTGGACGAAACGCACAGCAGTGTCCCCACAAACAGTCGTGGATTGACTGACCAGATTATTTTAAAAAAATTATTTTGGGGGAGTTTATTACCTCTGGAAAAGTGATCCGCTAATCGACTAACAACCGGGTTCCTACTTACCTCTGGTAAACAGAGGCACGTGGAGTAAGGAAACTTGCCTAAGGTTTCAACCTGCCCAAGATCGAACCTGTGTCCTCTCGCTTGTGAGGCCCGATTAAGGTTGTGTGTGTTGTGTGTTTGTGATGTCTATGTGTGTGTTATTAGTGGTGTGTGTATGTGGTGTACTGGTGTGTATGTGTGTGCATAGTGTATTGGTGGTGGTGTATTGGTGATGGTGGTGTGTAATGTACTGGTGTGTGTGTGTGCATGGTGTATTATTTGTGGTGTGTTGGTGGTGTGTGAGTGTATGGTGTGTTGGTGTTGGTGTGTGAGTGTGTGGTGTGTTGGTGGTGGTGTGTGAGTGTGTGGTGTGTTGGTGGTGGTGTGTGAGTGTGTGGTGTGTTGGTGGTGGTGTGTGAGGGTGTGTCGGTGGTGGTGTGAGTGTGTGTCGGTGGTGGTGTGTGAGGGTGTGTCGGTGGTGGTGTGTGAGGGTGTGTCGGTGGTGGTGTGTGAGGGTGTGTCGGTGGTGGTGTGTGAGTGTGTGTCGGTGGTGGTGTGTGAGTGTGTGTCGGTGGTGGTGTGTGAGTGTGTGTCGGTGGTGGTGTGTGAGGGTGTGTCGGTGGTGGTGGTGTGTGAGTGTGTGTCGGTGGTGGTGTGTGAGTGTGTGTCGGTGGTGGTGTGTGAGTGTGTGTCGGTGGTGGTGTGTGAGTGTGTGTCGGTGGTGGTGTGTGAGGGTGGTGTGTGGTGGTGGTGGTGAGGGTGTGTCGGTGGTGGTGTGTGAGGGTGTGTCGGTGGTGGTGTGTGAGGGTGTGTCGGTGGTGGTGTGTGAGTGTGAGGGTGTGTCGGTGGTGGTGTGTGAGGGTGTGTCGGTGGTGGTGTGTGAGTGTGAGTGTGTGTCGGAGGTGGTGTGTGAGGGTGTGTCGGTGGTGGTGTGTGAGGGTGTGTCGGTGGTGGTGTGTGAGGGTGTGTCGGTGGTGGTGTGTGAGTGTGTGTCGGTGGTGGTGTGTGAGTGTGAGGGTGTGTCGGTGGTGGTGTGTGAGGGTGTGTCGGTGGTGGTGTGTGAGTGTGAGTGTGTGTCGGTGGTGGTGTGTGAGTGGTGAGTCTCCCTGTAACCTTGAGCCCTGGTTCTCTTGTAGAATGTGGGTGACGAGGAGACAACCCGACTGCCCGAGGCGCCCCCCAGTGGAGCGGTTGGGAGCAGCACACTGAACGGAGTGGGGGAAGCGGACAGCCAGTCTCTCAGCCAACCGCAGCCGCTGCCGACATGTGAGCGAGCGCTACCCCCAGTGCCAACAGCCTGACCCACACACCGCACTCACACACCGCCCGCCCGCCCGCCCGCGGGGTTCAGTGTCAGCGCAGTGCCGGACACCGGGCGACAACACGCAGAGCCTTGCACAACGACGTGTGCGTGGACGCGCACACACACACGCTCGCTCGCACACACACGCACACACGCGCACGCATTCCTGGACACACACACATACTCTCACACATACAATCTCACACACACACACTCATACATGTTCGTTGCACACAGCTTTGCTCGCAACACTCGCGCGCGCGCGCGCGCACACTCACAACAACAACTTGCAAGCACGCAGCACATGGGGCAGCGTCTGGGAACGCTTAACGGTGGTGGAGCCTGATGCCGGGGGGGGGGGGGGGCGGGGAGGGGTGGGGGGAGTATCGGTGTGTGATGGCTTCTCTCTCTCTGTTACAGATTGAATCTCACCGGCTGCCACGACAGAGCTGAGCACAGAGCAGACAATGTACAAAGCCCCCCCCCCCCCCCCCCCCTCGCTGTGACAGCCCCCCCCCCCCCTCGCTGTGACAGCCCCCCCCCTCGCTGTGACAGCCCCCCCCCTCGCTGTGACAGCCCCCCCACCCCTCGCTGTGACAGCCCCCCACCCCTCGCTGTGACAGCCCCCCCCCCTCGCTGTGACAGCCCCCCCCCTCGCTGTGACAGCCCCCCCCCTCGCTGTGACAGCCCCCCCCCTCGCTGTGACAGCCCCCCCCTCGCTGTGGCAGCCCCCCCCCCCCCCCCACTGCCAGGCTGGGCTCTCTGCCCACAGCTTCACATCCGCACTCCACGTCTCCACAGCCCCCCCCCCCCCCCCCCCACCCGCACACACACACTCAGACATTTAGTAAAGTGAATGAGGATGTTTTAGCTTCAATTATCAGGAGTTTGTGATTAAACGTAACGTCTCACTGTTTAATTCAGGGCGGAGAATAGCCCCTCCCCTGACATAGTCCCCCCCCTCGCATAGCCCCCCCCCCCCCCCACCACAGTCCCCTGGGCACAGACCCTCCTCCTTACACAGGCCCACCCCCTTACACAGCCACCCTTCCCCCAGGCACACCCTCTCCCCCCCCCCCCCCGACACAACCCCTCCCCCAGACATAACCCCTCCCCCAGACATACCCCTCCCCCAGACAGCCCCTCCCCCAGACATGGCCCCTCCCCTAGATGTAGCCCACCCCCTTACACAGCCCCTCCCTGACATAGCCCACCCTCCAGACACCACGGCTCGTCACTCATACAGCCCTCCCCCAGACATGGCCCCTCCCCCAGGCATAGCCCCTCCCCCCAGGACCCAGCCCCTCCCCCAGGACTGTGGTTAAAGGGTATGTGGGGCTGAGCTGAGGGTTTTCCCAACCCCTTCCCTGCCCGAGAGAGAAAGAGCATTGCAGGGCGTGGACATAGCTGTACCCCCCCCCCCCCCCCACAAGGAACCTCCCTCACTAACCGACTAACTGACAGATGACTAAGGCCCCGGGATGGTGGGACCTGGTGCAGAGAGGCCACTTGTGGCGAGCGGACGGCTGGCGTGTGGATACGTGGACAGAGGGCGAGAGTTTTACTGTAATATTGTTTTCACAATCCAGGGAGGTGCCGGGGGCGGTTAATCCAAACTAAACCCATCCGATCTGTCTCTCTAACGCCCACTCACTCCCACCGCACTCTCACTCCCTCTTTCTCAGAGGTTGTTTCTCACTCTCTCCCATTCTCTTTCTCTCACACTCACAATTTCTCTCTCTCTCTGTCACTGATTCTCTATAGAGAGAGCTGTTGAGGTGGGGGAAGCGAGGAGAGAGAGTGTGTGTCCGGGGGTGGGGGGGAATTCTGAATTGATCTTGTCTGACTGAAGTTGTCACCCCCCCCACCACCCCACCACCACACACACCATCTCTTGGTATTAATCCCAATTATACAGTGTTGATGTGGATGTTGTGGAGATTTGGCTAATGTGTTGACTCAGGTACTGAAGGATTGTGGAGGGAGGGGGGCTGGGGAGTGAAGGAAGGGGGGCCGGGGAGTGAAGGAAGGGGGGCCGGGGAGTGAGGGAGGGGGTGCCGGGGAGTGAGGGTCTGGGGAGTGAGGGAAGGCGGGGCTGAGGAGTGAGGGAGGGGAGTTGGGGAGTTAGGGGGGGGTGATTGGGGAGTGAGGCAGGGGGACCAGGGAGTAAGGGATGGGGGCTCGGGGAGTGAGGGGGGGGTGGAGTGTAGGTGTGGAGGGCAATGAGTGGGGGGTTGGGGAGTGAGTGGGGGGTTTGTGGAGGAGGGGAGGTTGGGGAGTGGGGTGGGGTGTGAAGGAGTGAGGAGGGGGGGGTCGGGGAGTGAGGAGGGTGGTCAGGGAGTAGGAGGGGGTTGGGGAGTGAGAAAGTGGGGGTTGGGGAGTGCGGGAGGGGAGCTGGGGAGTGAGGGGGTGGTTGGGGAGTGAGGAAGGGGGTCGGTGAGTGAGCGGTGGGGTTTGTGGAGGGAGGGGAGGTTGGGGAGTGTGGGTGGGGGGTTGGGGTGTGAGCGAGTGAGGAGGGGTGTCGGGGAGTGAGGAAGGGGCTCGGGGAGGGAGGGAGGAGGAGTCAGGAAGTGAGGGGCGGCCAGGGAGTGAGTGGGGGGAGGGGATCTGTTGTGTTAGTGTGCGGGGGCTGCTCACTGCTCACTGTCTATGCCCAGTTTCTCTGTAGCCAGTCTCTACACGGCCAGTCTCTGTGCCCAGTCTCTCTGTGCCCAGTCTCTCTGTGCCCAGTCTCTCTGTGCCCATCCTCTCTGGCTCTGCCCAGTCTCTCTGTTCCCAGTCTCTCTACGCCCAGTCTCTCTGTGCCCATCCTCTCTGGCTCTGCCCAGGCTCTCTGTGCCCAGTCTCTGTGCCCAGGCTCTCTGTGCCCAATCTCCCTGGCTCTGCCCAGTCACTCTGGCTCTCTTGTCACGTCACCAGCACATCAGTAAAAGGGAAATGAAGAACCTCTCTCAATGTCTGACACCTTTTCGCAGTGATTTTGTGGAGTCCTGTAGCATAGTGGTTAGAGCACTCGCTTTGCAAGCGAGAGGACCCGGGTTCGATTCCCGGGCAGGGCGAAACGTTGGGCAAGTTTCCTTACTCCACACGCCTCTGTTTACCAGCAGTGAGTAGGAACCCGGTTGTTAGTCGTTTGGCAGATCGCATTTCCGGGCGCAATAAACGCTTTAAAAAAATAATAATAATGTGGTCACTCAATCCATGGCTGTTTGTGGGACACTGCTGTGCGCAATTGGCTGCCGCGTTTCACCCACAAAATATACAGTCACAACATTATATCCTGTGAAAGCGCTTTGAGACGTCCCAAAGACGTGATAAGGCACTATATCAAATGCGAGGATTATTATTTTGAAAGAGAGACGAATCGTAACAGATGTTAAATGTGTAACGAGGCATGGATTTTGTCTGAATCTCGGACGTTATGCGAGACGATTTGTTGTGTGGGGTATGAAACTAAATGTGGAGTGATGCCCACACGCAGGCCATGTGATGGGCTTGTATACTTTAGTGGCTGCTGTCAACCTTCACACATTAACAATATTGCCCACATCCTTGCTTTGCTGTTTGGCTGTTAACAAACAATATCACTGAGTCTGAGATCTAATTTTATCGTTTAGTCTTTGTTGTACCAAGAGTCTGATTTGAAATAAAGCTTCTATGTTGATGTTAAGGCGGTGCTGATTTCTTCTGTGTCCTCCGGTCTCTTGTCAGACTGTCACCTGCCTCGTTCCTCAGTGCTCTCCTCGATCCTCTCTTTAATGTTGACAAAACAGAAGCCAATACAAGACGATACTGCGAGGCTCCCGTCAACGGCTTCTATCCTGCGGCCCTGACCTCAATATCCCTGAGCTATCCCTCAGACTTACTGAACCAGTGCACAACCTTGGGGTCAGGTTCGACCCACAGCGATCATTAGCCACAAGCAGCACAATTACATTTGTACAGTGCCTTTCACGTCGGGACAACGTCCCAAATGAATGGATCAGCCATAATCCACAGCCTTTTAGGGGAGAGGGTTCCAGATTCCCACTCCCCTTTGTGTGAAAAACTGCCCGATTTCACTCCTAAATGGCCCAGTTTTAAGATGACGTCCCTTGTTCTGGATTCTCCCTCCAGTTTCTCTGTAGCTACGCTATCAAATCCATTTATTATTTTAAACCTCAATCAGATCAGACTCAACCTTCCAAACTCAAGGGAATAGAGACCACATTTATGCAACGGTCCTCATAATTTAACCCTTTTAGCCCTGGTATCATTCTCGGCGCTGCACCCCCTCAGAGCCAATATATCCTTCCTGAGGTGCAGAGCCCAAAACTGAACAGTCTCCAGATGGGGTCTGACTAAGACTCTGGACAAATGAAGCATCATTTCCTCTTTATATTGCAGACCCTTTTAGACAAAGGTTTGTAGATTCTAAAGCACAGTGACGGGTGTCCGTGTGTGTCAGACACCCGGGCCTGGTCCACGGTGGACGGGTGTCCGTGTGTGTCAGACACCGGCTGGTCACGGTGACGGGT
>NW_024705707.1:0-26795 GCF_018977255.1 Callorhinchus milii | reverse complement strand
CCCGCCATGCAGCGCTCTCCCCACGCTGATTGGTTGGAGCTATTGTCAATCAGAGTCTGCTACGTCAGTGATCATCAGCTCAAACCTGGAGACATGCAAACCAGACACTGGAGCAAAGCCAATAATAATAATAACAACAATAACAACAATAACAACAATAATAACAACAACAACAATAATAATAATAACAACAATAATAACAATAACAACAACAATAACAATAATAACAATAACAACAACAATAATAACAATAACAACAATAATAATAATAACAACAATAATAACAACAATAACAACAACAATAACAACAATAATAACAATAACAACAACAACAATAACAATAATAACAATAACAACAACAATAATAACAACAACAATAATAACAACAATAACAACAATAATAACAATAACAACAATAACAACAACAAGAATAATAATAATAGTAATAACAATAACAACAATAATAACAACAACAATAATAACAATAATAACAACAATAACAACAATAACAACAATAACAACAATAATAACAACAATAACAATAACAACAACAATAACAATAACCATAATAATAACCATAATAAGAATAATAATAACAATAACAATAATAACAATAATAATAACAATAACAACAATAATAACAATAACTATAATAATAAATAACAATAATAATAATAACAATATTAATAACAATGATAACAATGATAACAATAATAACAATAATAACAATAATAATAATAATCCTTGCGTATGATATAGCGCTTTTCACGTCGGGAGGAAGTCCCAAAGCACTTCACAGAACACACTATAAAGTGAATTGACTGTATATTTGTGGGCGAACGAGGCAGCCAATTGCACACAGCAATGAGTGTCCCACGAACAGTCGTGGACTGAAAATGACCAATTTAATAATAATAATAATCCTTGCATTTGATATAGTGCTTTTCACGTCGGGAGGACGTCCCAAAGCGCTTCACAGAACACACTATAAAATGAATTGACTGTATATTTGTGGGCGAACGCGGCAGCCAATTGCGCACAGCAATGTCCCACAAACAGTCGTAGATTGAAAATGACCAAATTATTATTATTTTTGGTTTGGGGCTCTGTGTGGAGTAAGGAAACTTGCCCAAGGTTTCGCCTGGAATTGATCTCAGGTCTCTCACTTGCAAAGCGAGTGCTCTAACCACTGAACTACAGGAAACTTGCCCAAGGTTTCACCCTGACCTGCCTGGAATTGAACCCAGGTGTCTCGTTTGCAAGGCGAGTGCTCTAACCACTGAACTACAGGACTACAGTAGCTACAGCTACAGATATTATAACAACAAGAATCTTTGGATTTGATATAACAATAATAATCCTTGCATTTGATACAGAGCCTCATCACGTCCTCGAGACGTCTCAAAGTGACTCACAGAATATACTATAAAGTGCAGTGACTGTATGTTTATAGTGCTGTTTGGATTTATGTGCAGGTTGACCAAAGAGTCCTGATACCATTACAATAAGTCGTAAAGAAGTTATATTTACTTTTTCTTCAGATAATAAGGTAGATATTACGATTTTTTGGTCACCCTGTACAACAACAATGATTTGCGTTTATGTAGCGCCCTTCACTTGGTGGATCCTGACGCCAAGATCAGGAGAGGGAGGAGGTGAGTGTAAGCACAGTCGAAGAGGAAGGTCTTGATATACGCAGGAAGGTCTATATAGTGCCCTTTCCGCACAGCAGCTCAAACTGCACCATAGGATTTACTGCAAAGTGTAGTGACTGCTGTGCACAATTGGCTGCTGCGATTCGCCCACAAAATACACAGTCACTACACTTTATACTATATTCTGTGAAGCGCTTTGAGATATCTCAACGCCTAATAAAGCACTGTATCAAATGTAAGGATTATTATTATTTTGTTGGCAGATAACACACTGAGACAGCAGAGCCAAATGCCATGGGTTTAGATGTTGCAAAGGGAAATGTCAGGACAAACACGAGGAGGTATTTCTTTAATGACTGCAACATGTTAATTACCAAGAAAAGTTATTGAGGCCAGGTTGTTGGGACTCATTTATGAAACAGCTTGGTGCTGTGATTGTGTTAGAAAATAAAATCAGCCAAATCTGTAAGGAAATAACGCTAATTCCTTTAAATAGATATCAGATTGTTTTATTATTATTCGTTCGTTATTCCCCAATATCCCAATGGGTCAGAGACCAAAGGCCGATACAATCAACAGATCTTACAACAGAATAGCACCACTATAGATATCTCGAGTTCAAGAGTTCAACACTGTGTCTTTCCAGCACACAAGTTTGATTCTTCGGCTTTCAGTCTTCTTGCTTACAGCTTGCAATCTTCCATCTGATATCCTCAGTCTTAGTGTTTTCAGCTCTCAGTCTTCCATCTCCCGTATCCTTGTCTCCACGACCCAAGACGGCTCCATCTCCTGTATCCTTGTCTCCGTGACCCGGGACAGCTCCATCTTCCGTATCCTTGGATCCGCGACGGCTCCATCTCCCGTATCCTTGTCTCCGCGAGCCGGGACGGCCCCGTACACAAAGTTATCGGAACTCTTATACCAATGTTCATCCAATCATGGTGCAGATATTAGATCGCCTGGTCGAAATCATGCTGCGTTCACGTGAACATCTCATGGGGTGTACGTGCCTCACACACACAAACACTGTCCTTGAGACAGTCCGTTATCTTGTGTACTTGCAGGCCAGTAGTACACATCTTATCCTTGAGACATTCACGTGATCCTGGGAAACTCATGAGTTTCAGTCCAGCTGCCCACACTTAGCTTAAAAGTTAACCCGTTCGCAACATCTATTGTGATTCTAACATTATACAAAAAGTGTAAATTCTAACAATTGGAAGTAGGATGGGGTGTTCTGGAAGGATGAGATCAAATAAGCTGAAGGGCCGACTTCATCTGAACTTCTCTTGTGATCTTGTGAAGGCACAATGCAGACAGAAAAGGCACAAATAGTCGAATGAGATATTTCCTCCCAATACATATGGATTCCTGCAAAGCATTTGATGATGTGCCTCATGATAACTTATTGTGAAACTACAAACTACATTGTGAAACCGCCCAACCGGCCACATCATTGTGGGCAAAACGCGGCAGCCAATTGTGCACAGCAGCATCCCCACAAACAGTCGTGGCTTGAAATCACAAGCTTAATTTTAATCTTCTTCCTGTTTTTAAAATCCACTTGTGAATACAGTACTTGCAAGAGATGAGAACATAAGAACTTAAGACCTAGGAGCAGGAGTAGGCCATTCGGCCCTTCGTGCCTGCTCCGCCATTCAATAAGATCGTGGCTGATCTTCTCACCTAACTCTGATTACCTGCCCTATCCCCATATCCCCTAATCCCTCTATTTTTCAAGAGGTGGGAGAATTGGAAGCAGGACAGAAACATCAAATAAATAACTGATAACTTAAATGTTCAGTGACCTCCTCTAGTAATTGAAATAATAATAATCCTTGCATTTGATATAGCAACTTTTCACATCTTCTCGACAAAGCACTTCACAGAATAGGCTGTAAAGTGAATTGACTGTATATTTGTGGGCCAACGCGGCAGCCAATTGCGCACAGCAATGTCCCACAAACAGTCGTAGATTGAAAATAACCAATTTATTATTGGTTTTGGTTTTGGAGGGATTATTATTAGGCTCTGTGTGGAGTAAGGAAACTTGCCCAAGGTTTCGCCCTCTGCCTGAAATTGAACTCCAGTCTCTCACTTGCAAAGCGAGTGCTCTAACCACTGAGCTACAGGACTCCACAAATCATGTGGAATCCTGTAGTCTTAAATCATGTAAGAGCCTTTTGTAGCAATGGGCTACATGAGGATTGATCAACAAAAAACTTCAGTCAGTACACACTTGGGTGGAACAGCTCTAAAGTTACTTAAAATGCAAAGTCGATTTGACTTATTTATGCTCGTCGTGCAGTGGTTAGTTCGCTCGCCTCGCAAGCAAGAGGACCCGGGTTTGATTCCCAAATGGGCGAAATCTTAGGCAAGTTTCCTTACTCCACACACCTTTGTTTACCAGCAGTAAGTAGGAAACTAGTTGTTAGTTGATGGGCGGATCACTTTCCAGGGGTAATAATCCCTCCCCACCCAAAAAAAGTCCCACAAACATTGGATTTCAATTGGCTGCCGTGTTTTGCCCACAAAATACACAGTCAATTCACTTTGCAATATATCCTGTGAAGTGCTTTGAGACGTCTCAACAACATGATTGGATCAAATGCAAGAATTATTATCATTCCACAGGCTGGCATGTGCAAGTCATCGGCAAAATACAGAAAAAGAGGCAGTTACACAGTTCACATTTTCACCACCTTAGCCAATTTGTGCGCAGCAATATCCCTCAAAGGGGCAGGAAATGAATGACTGATTTTACTTAGGTGGAGTGTAGGCCAGGAACCTGGGAGAAACTCCCTTCGCTTTTCAAATTAGTGTCGTAGGATCTTTAATGTCCACATGAACAGGCACAGACGGGAGCTCGGTTTAAAGGACTCACCTGAAAAATGACACCTCCGGGAAAGCAGTGGTCCCCCAGCACTAACTATATTGGAGTGTCAGCCTGGACTGGGAGTTCCAAATTCAAATTGGAGCATTATTTACTCTACCAAAAGCCTTGAACTTAGTTCCTAACCATATTCCACAGTGATTTATCTGCATTGACTCACAGTTAATGATGTGGCTCATAGTCTATGAGCCAAGTGTATAATGAAACCTCGCTGCTCTTTCACTTACCAGTTGTGTGTAAATAATGAAACAAAAGACTGGGCAATAAACTACACTCATTCTTCACCATTCCCTTGACAAGAGGTTTGAAACTCATGTGACCATGTCAAGATCTGCCATTGCTCAAGTCTCACCACCACACCAGCGTGGTGTGGCTCACCGTGTGTGAGCTTGGGATACCATGCCATTAACGGGACAACAGCGGCATCTAGAGCAGCAAAAGGCAGGCACCAACACGGTAACAATCCCGACTGGAAGTTCCCTTCTCCTCATGATAACTTATTGTGAAACTACAAACTACATTGTGAAACCCCACAAACAGTCCCCACAAACAGTCGTGGCTTGAAATCACAAGCTTAATTTTAATCTTCTTCCTGTTTTTAAAATGCACTTGTGAATACAGTACTTGCAGGAGATGAGAACATAAGAACATAAGAACTAGGAGCAGGAGTAGGCCATTCGGCCCTTCGTGCCTGCTCCGCCATTCAATAAGATCGTGGCTGATCTTCTCACCTAACTCTGATTACCTGCCCTATCCCCATATCCCCTAATCCCTCTATTTTTCAAGAGGTGGGAGAATTGGAAGCAGGACAGAAACATCAAATAAATAACTGATAACTTAAATGTTCAGTGACCTCCTCTAGTAATTGAAATAATAATAATCCTTGCATTTGATATAGCAACTTTTCACATCTTCTCGACAAAGCTCTTCACAGAATATGCTGTAAAGTGAATTGACTGTATATTTGTGGGCGAACGCGGCAGCCAATTGCGCACAGCAATGTCCCACAAACAGTCGTAGATTGAAAATGACCAATTTATTATTGTTTTGGGTTTTTGGAGGGATTATTATTAGGCTCTGTGTGGAGTAAGGAAACTTGCCCGAGGTTTCGCCCTCTGCCTGGAATTGAACTCCGGTCTCTCACTTGCAAAGCGAGTGCTCTAACCACTGAGCTACAGGACTCCACAAATCATGTGGAATCCTGTAGTCTTAAATCATGTAAGAGCCTTTTGTAGCAATGGGCTACATGAGGATTGATCAACAAAAAACTTCAGTCAGTACACACTTGGGTGGAACAGCTCTAAAGTTACTTAAAATGCAAAGTCGATTTGACTTATTTATGCTCGTCGTGCAGTGGTTAGTTCGCTCGCCTCGCAAGCAAGAGGGCTCAAAACAATAACAATCTCTGCAGCTGATTTGGATAGATAATGTTTCACAGCACTTCACTGGGCATTGTTGTCGAGGGCAGTGACTGCTCCAAGATGCTATCCTGCCTGAAGGGGGCTATATAAATAATAAGAAGAATAATCCTTGCATTTGATATAGCCCTTATCATGTCGTCCAGATGTCTCAAAGTGCTTCACAGTGACTGTGTATTTTTGTGGGCGAGACGAGGCAGAAGTTTGCGCACAGAAATGTCCCAGAAACAGCTATGGAGGAAGTGACCAATTTTATTTGGGGAATTGTTGGCTCAGGACACCGGGAGAGAGAAACTCCCTCCTCTTTTTCAATAGCACTGCAGAATCTTTAACATCCACCTGAATAGAGCACAGACATGGAACTCAGTTTTAACACCTCACCCAAACAAAGGGGCGCACAGGAGAATGAGAAATCTGGCTTTGTTATTTTGCGCACAATATAATAATAATAATAATCCTTGCTTCTCGAGCCTCCCTGATAACTGAAGCCCCTCATTCCTGGTACCATCCTGGTCAATCTCCTTTGCTCCCTCTCCAATGTCTTGACATCCTTCCTAACGTGTGGGGCCCAGAACTGAACACAGTCTCTCGCTGAGGCCTAACCAGTGTTTTATATAAAGGTTCATCAGAACTTCCTGACTGTTGTACTCTATGCCCCTATTTATAAAGCCTGGTATCCCGTAGGCTTTTTTAACAGCTTTATCTGCCTGTCCGGCCACCTTCAAAGATTTACTATATGACCCCCAGGTCGCTCTGTCCCTTCACCCCCTTTAAGATTGTACCATCAGCTTTTATTGTCTCTCCTCATTCTTACTTCCAAAATGCATCACTTCGTATTTCTCCACATTAAACTTCATGTGCCACGTGTCTGCCCATTTTTATAATAATAATCCTTGCATTTAATATAGTGCTTTTCATGTCTTCTAAACATCTCAAAGCGCTTCACAGAATATACTAAAGTGAATTGACTGTATATTTTGTGGGTGAAATCACACACAGCAGTGTCCCACGAACAGTCATGGATTGAAGTGACCAATTTTATTATTATTTTCTTGAGGGATTATTATCAGGCATGAGGAGTAAGGAAATTCCCACTGAGCCACTGTACCAGTCTGTCTATATCCTCTTGCAGTCTCCCTATGTCCTGATTTTACCGGTCTGTCTATATCCGCTTGGAGTCTGCTGCTATCCTCCTCACTGTTTACTACTTTCCGTAGCTTAGTATCATCTGCAAACTTGGAGATTGTCCTCCCTGTACCTAAATCCAGGACATTCATATAGATCACAAACAGCAGTGGTCCCAATACCGATCCCTGGGGGACACCACTGCAACTTCCCTCCAGTCAGAAAAACAACCGTTCACCATCACTCTCTCTGTCCCCAGACAGTTCTGTATCCACTGCCACTGTCCCTTTAATCCCGTGGGCTTCTATTTTGCTGACAAGTCACTTATGTGGCACTTTATCAAATGCCTTTTGAATATCTATATAAACTACATCAACTGCACTAACTTCATCCACCCTCTCCGTTACTTCATCAAAAACCTCTATCAGGTTTGTTACACACAATTTGGCTTTAACAAACCTGTGTTGGCTGTCCTTTATTAACCCATATTTTTCCAAGTGAAACTTTATTTTATCCTGGATTATAGTCTCTAGAAGTTTCTCCACTACTGACGTTATGTTGACTGGCCTGTAGTTCCTGGGTTTATCTTCTAACCCTTCTTTTTTTTCACAGGGCAGTAACATTTGCAGCCCTCCCGTCCTCTGGCACCACCCCACCACTCCATTGGTTTTGCATCTTTCTGAAATCTGCTTGTCGATTTGCTCATCTATCGCCTTCTCACTATAGAATAACAGCTCCTTTTCTGCTCCTTAACTCTAACCAAATAGATTCTGTTTTTGGACCCTCTAGCACATCATCCCTTTCCAGGGCTGTAACCATGTCTTTAATCAATATTGCCACCCCCACCTCCCTTTTTTCTTTCCCTATCCTTCCTGAATATGTTGTAGCCAGGAATCATAGAATCATACAGCACAGAAAGAGACCATTGCGTCTGTGCCGGCTCCGAAAAGAGCTATCAACTCTATCTCACTGGCCTACTTTCTCTCCATAGCCCTGCAATCCTGTCCTCCCCAAATACCATCTACTTCTCTCTTAAAAGTTGTTATTGAATCGGCTTCCACCCAAGCCTAGTATCCTGTATGCTTTTTTAACAGCTTTATCTACCTGTCCTGCCACCTTCAGAGATTTGCTTATGTGGACCCCCAGGTCTCTCTGTTCATTTGCCCCCTTTTACTACCACTCTCTGCTTTCTGTCTCCTAGCCAGTTCTGGATCCATGTTGTTGCTACAGTCCCTTTAATACCTTGGGCTTCAATTTTGTTTATAAATCTCTTACGTGGCACTTTGTCAAATGCCTTTTGAAAATCTAGATAAACTATGTCTACTGCATTACCTTTATCCACCCTCTCAGTCACTGCATCAAAAAATTCTATTAGGTTTGTCAGACACGATCTGCCTTTAACAAACCCGTGTTGACTGTCCGTTATTAAACCATATTTTTCTAAGTGAGAATTTTTATTGTCCCGAATTACAGTCTCCAGAAGTTTCCCTATTACTGATGTTAGGCTGACTGGCCTGTAGTTCTCAGGTTCATCCTTCTGCCCCTTTTTGTACAGGTGAGTAACATTTGCAACCCTCCAGTCCTCTGGCACCACTCCAGTGTCCAAAGAGGATTGAAAGATTGTGGCCAGAGCATCCACTATTTCCACCCTTGCTTACCTCAGTAACCTAGGATGCATCCCGCCTGGACCGGGTGACTTATCTATGTTGGCACCGACAGCCTTTTTAGTACCTCCTCTCCATTGATTTTTATCATATCAATTTCTCTTCACACGCCTGCAATATTGTGGCATTGGTTCTTTTGTGAAGACAGTTACAAAGTACGTCAGCCTCTGCCTCAACAAGAAGATTTCCACATGGGTCCCTAATTGGACCCACCCTACCTTTGACTAACCTTTTACTCTTTATATGCTTATAAAACACCTTAGGGTTCCTTTTATGTTTCCTGCTAATCTTTTCTCATACAATCTCTTCGCCCCTCTTATTTCCCTTTTCACTTCTCCTCTGTACTTCCTATATTCTATTTGATTATCCTGTGTGTTTTGGACCTGACATTTGTCATAAGCCTCCTTTTTCTGATTTATTTTTAACCCCAATTTCCTTTGTCATCCAGGGAGATTTTCCCTTTGTGGGAATGTATTTGCTCTGTCCCCGAACTATCTCCTCCTTGAAGACTTCCCATTCGTTTGCTGTCTTACCTGCCAATCTCTCTTTCCAATCCATCTTGGCCAGGTCCCTTTTTAGCAGACTGAAATTAGCCCACTTCCAGTTGAGGGTCTTTACCTTTGATTGATTGTTGTCTTTTTCCATAACTATTCTAAACCTAATGATATTGTGATCACTGTTATCCTGATGCTCTCCTACTGAAACCTGCTCCACTTGCCCCACTTCATTTCCCAGTACTAAATCCAGCACTGCTTCCTCCTCATTGGGCTGGAAACATGCTGATCCAAAAAGTTCTCCTGCACACATTTCAGGAATTCCTCCCCTTCCTTGCCCTTTACACTGTGTGTTTCCCAGTCTATGTTCACGTAATTGAAGTCCCCCATTATCACTACTCTATTGGTTTTTGTATCTCTCTGAAATCGGCTTGCAGATTTGCTCATCTATTTCCTTCCCACTATTTGTTAGTCTACAGTAAATACCTAACAGCTCCTTTTTTGCTCCGTAACTCTAACCAAATAGATTCAGTTTTTGGACCCTCTAACACATCGTTCTTTTCCAGGACCATGTCCCTAATGAGTATTGCCACCCCTCCTTTTTTTCCCTTCCCTATCCCTCCTGAATAGGTTGTAGCCAGGAATATTCAGCTCCCATTCCTGTCCTTGCTTGAGCCAAGTCTCCATAATTGCCACTACATCATAACCCCATGTGGCAACTCGAGCCCCAGCTCACCAAGCTTATTGGTCACGCTCCAAGCATTCACACACATGCACGCTAAAACCGGCTTAATCCGCTCTACATTTCTCCCCCGTCTCTTTCCCCTTTTTGCTGAACTATTCTTTGTTTCATTTCGATTTGTCTTTCCTCGTCCACTATGTAACTCGTTTCCCCTCCCTGCTGCTACATTCTGATCCCCATCCCCCTTCAAAATCAATTCAAACGCTTCCCCACAGCACGTTATCCTTGTTGCAATGACATTGGTCTCAGCCCTGCTCAGGTGTAAACCCATCCCTCGTCTACAGATCCCATCTGCTCCGGAAGTGGTCTCAGTGGTTTAGAAACCTGAAGCCCTCCTTCCTGCACCATTTCTCCAGACAGGCATTCATGTGTTTGATCCTCTCGGTTTGGTATTCACTTGCATAAGGTATTGGGAGTAACCCCAAGATCACCACCAATGAGGTCCTGCTCTTTAGCTTCTTCCCAAGTTTCTGGTATTCTCCCTGTAGAGTTTCAGCCCTTTTATCACCAACATCATTGGATCCCGACACGGACCATAACTTCCGGATTTTCCCCTTTCCCCTATAGTATATTTTGCATTCGTTCTGTGACGTCATTAAACCCTGGCTCCAGGGAGGCAGCATACTATGCACGAGTCCCGTCTTTTATGGCAGAAACACCTGTCTATCCCTTTAACTGTTGTATCCCCGATAACAACAGAGTTGGTGTTTTTCCTCTTGTCTCCCTGAACATCCATTATCTTTTGACTCTTCTCGCCAGAGGTGTTCTCACCGGTATCCAGTACCGAGAACCGGTGTGTGAGTGCCATGCTCTTTGGGGATTTCTGTACCTCCTGTTCTTTTTTTTTTGCTCTACGCCGGATGGTCACCCATTCACCCTTCTTCGGAGCTCTCTGTGGTTGTGGGGTGACCACCTCTTGAACTCTCTGTGGCTATGGGGTGACCACTCCCTGAACTCCCTGTGGCTGTGGGGTGACCACTCCCTGAACTCCCTGTGGCTGTGGGGTGACCACTCCCTGAACTCCCTGTGGCTGTGGGGTGAACACCTCCTGAAAAGCTCGATCCATAAATTCTTCAGCCTCCCGTATCTTATGTAGTGACTGTAGCCTCTCCTCAAGTTCAGCAACCCTGAGCTCAAGCTCAAGCAGCCGGAGGCACTTCCTACACACGTGTTTGTCCAGAACACATGAACCATCCTGGAGTCCCCACATGGCACACAGTGTACATGGAATGGGTCTCAGCTGCCCTGCCAGATTTTCAGACATGTTTTGTCTCAACAGTTTCAAGGTAAATAGGTAAAAACAAGTCCTTTCACACCTTTTATTCCCTTGCTCACCCTCCTTATATACTAAATGCCTACTCAACACCTACTGCCACAGTATGGTGACCTTTTTGTGCAGGCTCTTCAGGGGTTTGTTTCTCTTTCACAAGTTCTCACCTGCACCAAATTCCCCGAATATTCAGCTCCCATTCCTGCCCTTGTTTGAGACAGGTCTCCATTATTACAACTATATCATAACCCCATGTGGCAACTTGAGCCACAGCTCACCAACCTTATTTGTCACACTCTGTGCATTTACACACATGACTCCAAGACAGACTGAGTCTGCTCTGCATTTCTTCCCCGGCTAATCTCTTCTTTTTCTGGATTACTCCTTATTACATTGCTGTTTGTCTCTCCCTGCCCTCCATGTAACTTGTTTGGCCTCTCTAATGCTACATCCTAATGCTCTCGCAAGTCCTCCCCTTGTTATAGGACTCAAACAAAAGCATCCAGTTTCATCTGGTCAGCAAATTTATTAATCCCCAACACCTGTCCGGCCTATGATTAAGTGCTAATTGATTGTTTAGCTGCTTACCTATAAGGTTGTCTTTACCTCAAGATAGATTTCCCATTATTCTGTTGAATGAAAGAGTTCCCTCTTGTTCTCTGGTATGTCTCTCGCTGAAAAATTCCCACTCTCACCAAATATTTTAACATAACTCTCACGCTGTTTCACCTCACGCAGTTCCCTCCTCACACTGCTGGGCTTTCTGCTCAATCTACAAATATGCACAGCAATGCTGTGGTTTTCACCCCTAATGTAAAGCTACAAAATGTTTCCCACGTAGTGACGAGGTGGCCTCTGGGTTAGATCCTCCACTGTATGTGCAAGTCCCTAATCTATGGTGGAATTCACTAATGAGAGTCAACATGATGACAGGTTGTACCACTGCTTTATACAAACAGCAGAGGGAAGCTTCAGCCAGAGTCCTGCACATTAAAGGACTGTGACGTAGGCCTCCCTCCTGATTCATACAGAGACTCAAGAGGCACGATTAAGAAAGCTCAACGATATTTTATTGTGTTTCTCACACCCCTAAGCCTAACTTACTTCCCGACAAATCGGATAAAAAGAAGGCAATGGGAATAATAAATACTGAACACAACTGAGCTGTACACTAGCAGCCAAATTCGTAACTAAAGCAAGAACCCACGGATGAGCAAAGCGCCCCCTGTCGGCCACAGTCACCAGTCTCTTTGATGTTCAACAACAGGTCACAGCTCCGCCTTTCTGGGTGATAAGCCCTGCCCCATTTCTAGGACCGTGCCTTCAGCTCCCCTCTCGACTCTCTACCCCCTCCTCGCTCCCTCCCTTCCCTCCCCTCACCCTCACCATTTCCCCCCACTGCTCGGGTCCTGACCCAACTGTACAGCGCTTTGGGACGTCCTCCCGACGTGAAAGGCGCTCAATAAATGGAATCTTGTTGTTCTTGTTGTTGTAGGACGTATCCAATCACAGTATCTCCCTGCCAATGGCTGTTAGTGGCCCCGCCCGCTGGACGGCTCCATTCTTCCCGCCAAAACAACATCGGGTCACGGTGGCCCCGCCCATCACACAACCACACCCACAAAACAGCCTCAACAACAATATACAACTAATGGGGTGTCCGTGACAACACAATCCCACAATATACACAGTACATCCAGTGAAGCGCTGTGAGATGTCTCGAGGTGACATGATAAGGCACTATATCAAATGTAAGGATTATTATTATTTGCACCTTGTACTGAATTTATACAGTTTCCAATTCCCTTCATTATTTCATTCCTTTTGCTGTGTTGATTTTTCATTCTCTCTTTTTTTTCACACTGCAGTTTTCTCTCTTTTAATTCATTTCCTAAGTTCCTTCTGCTTCCTTCCACTTCTCTGTTTTGTACGTTTTGTCCTCTCTCCCCTTGTCCCTTGGCTCTTACCGTCCTTGGCTTGTGGGTTTGGCTTAGTCCCAGCCCTTGTTGCCTGGACCTTCCTTAGTTACGGATGACGCCCAGCTCATTAAGAGCCTCTGACTGTTGTTGCCCATCGGTATTCAGTGCTAACCCAGGAGAAAATCAGACAGGTATATAAACGTTTTGCAAAGTTCCACCATTCGGGAGGAAGCGAGTCCTTTGTGAACAAGAAGCTGCAATCTCTCCCAGAGTCTAGTCTCACCTGTGCCTGTGGAGAAGTGAGCGATCGGTGGACCCACAGGTGAATATTTCAACACAATCTCACCTCCTAAACTTCCTCTTTCTCACATTTGCTTTTGCATTTACTTTCTGATCAACTCTTGAATTGAAATCTTAACATACCTTGTGCGCTAATAACAATGATCCTTTTCTTACATTCAATCCACTTTATTTTTTATTTATAAATAAGACATTTTTACAGTCAATCCACTTTACAATATATTCTATGAAGCGCTTTGGGACATCTCGACAACGTGTAAGGCACTATATCAAATTAAGTATTATTATTATTATTAATCTTACACCTGAAACATTACCCCTAACATCAAAACTTCTCAGAGCAAGCTGAGCAGCGTAATAGCGGCCAAGTGTAGTTGGTGACTTTGTGCTTGTAAGCAAATGTCACTGCATTTTCCCACAAATAGCTGCGAATTGAGTAGCCAATTTTACCAGGGAGATTGTCAGCCAGGACTCTTTACATTTAAAATTAAGACACAAAATTTTGAATGTCCGTCACGACAGGGCTCAGACAGGACCTCAGTTTTAATATCGCATCTGAAAGGCAGCACTTCTGACAATGCAGCGCTCCTCCTGGTCCAGCAGCAGAGCGTCAAAAACAACCAAAACAACAGCAAATTGGAAATGTGGTCACTCAATCCACGACTGTTTGCGGGATATTGCGGACATTGCTGTGTGAAACTGGCTGCAGTATTTCACCCACAAAATTCAGTCCACTTTACAATATAATGATAACTATAATTCTTGATTTTGATATAGCGCCTTATCACATTGTTGGGACTCAAAGTGCTTCACAGAATATTTTGTGAAGTGAAATTGACTGAATATTTTGTGGGTAAAATAGGGCAGCCAATTGCACACAGAACTGTCCAATATATAAACAGGAGTGTATACATATTCTGTGAAGCGCTTGAAGACATCTCAGCGATGTGATAAAGTGCTATATGAAATGCAGGGTAAACAAATTGTCATTCATTCATTTTTATGCTGGATTCCACTGGTTTGAATACAATGATGCAATCGATCAAGATGAGGTAAATAGCCAAGGGCCATCAACTGTTCAAAAGGGAATTCAATACTTCTTATAATAATAATACTTCCATTTGATATAGTGCCTTATTACATCACCAAGACGTCTCAAACGGCTTCACAGGATACACTGTAAAGTGAATTAACTGTGTATTTTGTGGCCAAAATGCGGCAGCCAGTTTGCACACTGCATTGGAATGTCATCTTAGATCATATCAGTTCCAAGTCCTGATGTGGGGCTTCAACCCACACCTTTGTTTCAGTGTTCCTACTCTTCTTGCTGTTAATAATTTGGCTTAGTCAATGTCCGTTCAGTCTCTTGTAACCAAGTTGGATGGGACAAAATTCCAAACTTTCTTTTGTTCTCCAGACAGTGATGGGAAGATCCCTGAACCTCCAGGACATTTAGCAAGTAAACCCTCCCTCTTAACGAGGTAACGGCATCAAACTCGGACCCTTCCCCCTGTTTCTCCCTCCCCAACACCCATCACGATGAACTATTACACCTCTTTGATGCCAGAGCACTACTCTGGCTCATCCGCCCCTGCTGGCTCTTACATGATTCTGGTACCTGGTGGATCCTGGACCTCAGCGGATCCCGTATCCATCCTTCCAATCCATATGCATCACTTTTACAGCAGACCCACAACTATAGTCATTACAGTCGACCACCACAAAGAAATGGAAGGAACGGTTGAGTATCACCACTTTTATGGAGCTCCGAATCTCTACCCCTCCTGGCCAATTCATTACCCGCAGTATCCCCTTTACTATCCCTCCCGTAGGGGGTACTTCCCAGAGCAGCGCTTGGTGAGCTCGGCAGACTGGCCCGAAGGCTTCACAATGAAAGGGGAGTTGCAGTGGGGTAAGCTGGAACGTGTGTTTGGAGCCAGGAGGGAGCTGCCAGGCTTTGTCCAGGATGACCTGAGGAGAGTGTACGGCACCTACCCCAAAACCACAGTCACCATCGCATACCAGAACAGAGAATATCTGGTGAAGGGAGAGCCCAGGGTTGGGGAGCAGAAGTACAAAGTGGAGAAAAAAGTGATCAGACGGGCTCCGACTCCCACGGACAGCGAGAGTATCAGTGAATTGACACCGAGACGCAGGAAGAAGTCTAAATAACTAATGAACCTTCAACTGATGGACACAATGTGCAGAAAGTTTTTATGTTTTTATGCAAACAGTGCTTGCTAAACTTCTCTATAAGGCTCTTTTGTAAATTATGAAGTAGAAATTTCACCTGAAATTTAATAGAGATTTCCTCTATTAATGTCGCAACAACAAAAATATGTTCAAAATTAAGAGTGTTTTTGATAGAGTAAATAGGGAGAAACTGTTTCCACTGGCAGTTGGGTCAGTAACCAGAAAACACAGATTCAAGATAATTGGCAAAAGAACCAGAGGGGATGAGAGGGGATGACCGGTTGAAGAGTAGGTTGTTCAATTCAGTTTTAACTTTGAAGCCCATTTTCTGTAGATTCTGAAAAGAACTTATTGAAAAGCAGAGCTTCAAGATTATAGATTGTGTGTAATATAACCCTCTGAAATATAATAATCCTTGCAATTGATACAGCACCGTATCACCTCACTGGGACGTCTCAAAACATTTCACAATTCAATCCCACTCGCCTGTTCTCTTCCCATAGCCCTGCAAACTTGTCCTCCCCATTCTATTAGATTATGTCTGATCTGTACCTCAACTTCATTTACCCGCCTTTTCCCCATATCCCTTAATACCCTGACCTAACAAACATCATCTAAAGTGATGTGACTCCAATGTGTATTTTGCGGGGGAATGTGGACAGCAATGTCCTGCAAATAGCTATGGAGTGAATGATCAATTTTATTTGGGGGGTTGGTGGCTGATGTTATGGTCACCTGTTTTTTATAGTTAAAACGTGTTTTTCAGTGTTTTTGTAAGAATTGAGCGCATCAACCAGTATGTATACGGTTGATGACTTGATGATTGCATTCAGAACAAACCGGAACGAAAAGCCAAAGTCTTGGTGAAACTACCGCATATATTATATTATAATATATTATTATTTGTGGAACTAGTTGTACCTGTTGCAGCTACGCTTGTAACCAAAGGATCCAATATGGAATATAGATTGCAGTGATACCTCTCACAAACCATTAAACACTGTGTGTAGATCTTAAGCAAAATTCCAATACATGTGTGATAAGAAGATAAGAAATGCTAGAAAACAAAATACCAAGGTTCATTTAGTTGGCCTTCCACCTTCCTGGCAGTCACGTGCACATATGTCCCAAACTCCCTCTGTCCTATATCCCATAATGTTATTTCCTAAAAGAAAATTATCTAATCCGTGTTTGAAAGAATTAACATTTCCTGCTTCAACCGTCTCCCCAGGAAGCCTGATCCACAGTGGCCCTATTTCATTGCTTGTTTTCTTCTACTCTTAATGTAACTAAAAAACTTGTTATTATCCTTCACATCTCTTGCCATGTTCAATTCAAAGCTCTTCTTTGCCCTTCTGATGCCTTTTTTGCCTACCCTGACTACGTGATGTCCTTGTCGACCCGTGCACTGAAAATTTACACTAACTCATTGTTTAGTGGCTGTGAACGGTGTTTAATGGCTGGTGTTTAGCGGTTGTGGCCAGTGTTTAATGGCTGCTGTTTAGTGGCTGTGAACGGTGTTTAGTGGCTGGTGTTTAGCGGTTGTGGCCAGTGTTTAATGGCTGCTGTTTAGTGCTGGAACGTGTTTAGTGGCTGGTGTTTAGCGGTTGTGGCCAGTGTTTAATGGCTGCTGTTTAGTGGCTGTGAACGGTGTTTAGTGGCTGGTGTTAGCGGTTGTGGCCAGTGTTTAATGGCTGCTGTTTAGTGGCTGTGAACGGTGTTTAGTGGCTGGTGGTTAGTGGCCGGTGTTTAGTGGCTGTGGCCAGTGTTTAGTGGCCGGTGTTTAGTGGCTGTGGCCAGTGTTTAGTGGCTGGTGTTTAGTAGTTGTGGCCGGTGTTTATGGCTGATGTTTAGTGGCTGTGGGCGGTGTTTAGTGGCCGGTGTTTAGTGGCTGTGCCTGTGTTTAGTGGCCGGTGTTTAGTGGCTGTGGCCAGTGTTTAGTGGCCGGTGTTTAGTGGCTGTGGCCGGTGTTTAGTGGCTGGTGTTTAGTGGCTGTGGCCAGTGTTTAGTGGCTGGTGTTTAGTGGCTGTGGCCGGTGTTTAGTGGCTGGTGTTTAGTGGCTGTAGCCGGTGTTTAGTGGCTGTGTCTGGTGTTCAGTGGCTGCGGGCGGTGTTCAAGTTGCTGATGCTTTGAGTTGGGTGTTTCACGGAACAGCAATAAAATTCCCGTGCTTTTGTGGAGTCCTGTAGCTCAGTGGTTAGAGCACTCGCTTTGCAAGTGAGAGACCTGAGTTCAATCCCAGGCAGAGGGCCAAACCTCGGGCAAGTTTCCTTACTCCACACAGAGCCTAATAATAATCCCTCCAAAACCAAAAACAATAATAAATTGGTCATTTTCAATCTACGACTGTTTGTGGGATATTGCTGTGCGCAATTGGCTGCCGTGTTCGCCCACAAATATACAGTCAATTCACTTTACAGTGTGTTCTGTGAAGCGCTTTGGGACGTCCTCCCGACGTGAAAAGCGCTATATCAAATGCAATGATTATTATTATTATTATTAAGTCTCTGTAATCAATCTGGAAGGAGGGGACACATAATCAGATTCAGTCTACGTCGCCGTCTGCTAGTGAGCTACAGCGCTGATGGAAGTTTCCCAATGAGCTGTCATAAAAATGGCAATTGACATTTCGTGACATCATGGTAACTCTCACTAGTGAAGTACACCTTAATTTAGGGACTTGCATTCATAGAGTGGGATCTAACACAGAGGCCGCTTAGAACACTCTGCGAGATACACATCGCAGGTATCCAAAAGGGGTGAGAACCATTGCACAGGGACACAGAGAGAGAAACTCCCTTCTCTTGCTAAGTTGATAGAATATATCTAGGCTCAGGTAGAATTTTATCCCATATATATTTTGATACAGAAGCACTATAAACCTTGTCTAACCCATTCAGTCCATCAAACCTCTTCCAGACAGTTGTAAAATTAGACTGGATCTTTTATTTCCATTTCCAGCCAATCCCTTACCTTCCAAGTACGCGCCTATTTTCCTTTGAAAAGCACAATATCAAATTCATTCTTCTTTGTTAATATAATATAGCGGCTTTCACATGGGCAGTGTCTTGGGGCCTTCAACAATGGCGGAGCCTGATGCTGAGTTGGAGAGAAAAGGGAGGTGATCTGAAGATGGGCAAAGAGTGGGCAAGACGGAGGGATTGAGGCAGGGAGTTTCAGAGAGTCGGAGTGGCTGAAAGCATGGCCAGCGATGGCGTAGCGGAGGGGATGAGGGACGTGCGCAGCCCGAGCCGGCCGAGCGATGGGGGTGGGATGAGGAGTGGAGTGTAAGGGGGCGGGTGGGTGATAGTTGTACCACACAATGCTTTGAGGTGTTGCTGAGTGGTGACAAAGCTTTGGGAACTGAATCCAAAGACTGGATATTGGCTGCTGTGACAGTCTATGGAATACAGTTCTCAGAGCTGAGCCGCGGCTGACACTGAGGCCTCGCTGACCAGGCACAGAATCACCTGCAAAAACAACACAACACAACAGGATAAAAACCCAATCATCAAAACTTTGTGATGTGCTTTTCTGAGATTCTTGAGAGTTTATTGATGTTTATAGGTTTTAAAACTATAACAATCGACACACATTGACACACACACATCGACACACATACACACAGACACACACATCAACACACACACACATCGACACACACACACATCAACACATATACATACAGACATTGACGCACACAGACAGACATCAACACACACACAGACAGACACACACATAGAACACACACACATCGTCACACACACACACACACATCGACACACACACATCGAGACATACACATATTGAGACACACACACACACACAGACACACACAGAGACACACACAGAGACACATCAACACACACACATCGACACCACACATACACATCCACACACACACATCAACACACAGACATCGACACACAGACATCGGCACACACAGACATCGACACACACGCACAGACAACGACACACACACATCGACAGACACACACAGACATCAGCACATGCACACACACACATATACATACATCGACGCACACACACACACATACACCGACTCACACACAGACATCGACGCGCACACAGACATTGACACACACACATTGACACATATACACAGACATTGACACACACAGACACAGACATCAACATACACACATAGACATATACACACACAGACACACACATTGACACACACACACATCGACACATATTGACATCGACACACACACATAGACAGACACATACACAGTGACATTGACACACACACAGACACACACACACGCACACAGACAGACACAGGCACACAGACAGACGCAGGCACACAGACAGACGCAGACACAGGCACATGCAGACACATCGACACATACACATCGACACACACACAGACAACGACATTGACACACACAGACAATAACGCACACACATCGACACACACACCTCGACACACACACACACCTCGACACACACACACACCTCGACACACACACCTCGACACACACACACCTCGACACACACACACACCTCGACACACACACACACCTCGACACACACACAGAGACACATCGACACACACATCGACACACACAGACATCGACACACACACACATCGACACACACAGACATCGACACACACATACACACCTCGACACACACACACACACCTCGACACACACACCTCGACACACACACACCTCGACACACACACACACCTCGACACACACACACACCTCGACACACACACACACCTCGACACACACACAGAGACACATCGACACACACATCGACACACACAGACATCGACACACACAGACATCGACACACACATACGCACAGACAACTACACACACACAGACCTAGACAGACACACATACAGACATCGATACACAAACATCAACACACACACACACAGACATCAACACACACACATACAGATATCGAGACACACACACACAGACACACACACAGACAGACACACACACATATCGACACACACACACATCGACACCACACATACACATCCACACACACACATCGACACTCACAGACATCGACACACACGTCAACACACACATACGCACAGAGAACGATGCACACACAGACATCGACGCACACACAGACATCGACACACACACAGACAGACACACACACATATCGACACACACACACATCGACACCACACATACACATCCACACACACACATCGACACTCACAGACATCGACACACACATGTCAACACACACATACGCACAGAGAACGATGCACACACAGACATCGACGCACACACAGACATCGACACACACACAGACATTGACGCACACACAGATATTGACACATATACACAGACATTGACACACACCAACACAGACATCAACATACACACATCGACACACACACACACATATCGACACACATTGACATCGACACATACACATCGATACACACACAGAGACATCGACACACACACAGATCGACATACACACAGACACACACAGACGCACAGACACAGGCACACAGACAGACACACACACGCACACAGACAGACACATGCACACAGACAGACACAGGCACACAGACAGCACAAGCACACAGACAGACAGGCACACGCAGACACAGGCACACGCAGACACATCGACACATACACATTCACACACACACACATACAGACATCGACACACACACACACAGACACACACCTCGACACACATTGACATCGACACATACACATCGGCACACACACAGAGACATCGACACACATAGATCGACACACACGCGGGGTGGGGTGCTGGGCACGGGGGTTCCTGGGCATGGGGGGTTCCTGGGCACGGGGGGCTCCTGGGCACGGGGGGGTCCTGGGCACGGGGGGGGTCCTGGGCACGGGGGGTCCTGGGCACGGGGGAGTCCTGGGCACAGGGGGAGGGGTCCTGGGTACGGGGGGGGGTCCTGGGTACGGGGGGGGGGTCCTGGGTACGGGGGGGGGTTCCTGGGTACGGGGGGGTCCTGGGTATGGGTGGGTCCTGGGTGAAGGGGCTACTGGGTGAAGGGGCTACTGGGTGAAGGGGGTCTTGTGTGTAGGGGGTCCTGGGTGTAGGGGGTCCTGGGTGTAGGGGCTACTGGGTGTAGGGGCTACTGGGTGTAGGGGCTACTGGGTGTAGGGGGCACAGGGCATAGGGGCTACTGGGCATAGGGGCTACTGGGCATAGGGGCTACTGTATGGGTCTACTGGGTATGAGGGTACTGGGTATGGGGGTACTGGGTATAGGCGGCACAGGGTATAGGGGGTACTATCACTCGAACCACAAAACCTCAGTCATTGGATCTGCAAACCCACACAAGGCAGATTGTGAGTGACAATAGTTGATACATGAGCCAGAACCAACAACCTATACAGAAGCCGAGTGATTCTCAGTGACAAGAGCCCAGGCAGTGAACTCACCAGCAAAACCAACGACGATCTCCCTGTGAGCCTCTCAGCGACAGCCTGACGTGGCTCAGGCATCTGGACTGCGTGTGGCTCTGGGATTTCTCAGATTTCTTTATTCATGGTGCTTTTTACCCTTTCCGTGTCTCTCTCTCTCTCTCGCTCTGATTCGTTTCCTAGTGGCTTAGTCACTTGTGTAGGAGGGACCTTCCTCTTTCTTCCAGGCTTTTTCTGAGAAATGAGCAATTGACGCCCACGAGATTGTTAACAATAGCCTTCAGTCAGCTGGGTTTCTCTTTTAAATAGGCTTCTTGGGGGAGCGGGGGAGATTGAATTAATATTCCTTCTTCCTTTCTGTCACTCTCTCTTCATGCCTTTTCTCTTGCTGCTGCTCAAATCCACAAACACTTGCTGTAGAGGTTCAGCTACTTGGCAGATGTGACTATTTGTCCTGTTGAGGGTCATTGAGATACAAGGTATTAGGCTGGAGGCAGCTCAGATAATAATCCTTGCATTTGATATAGCGCTTTTCACGTCTTCTAGACGTCTCAAAGCGCTTTACAGAATATACTGTAAAGTGAATTGACCGTATATTTGTGGGCGAAATGCGGCAGCCAATTGCACACAGCAGCGTCCCACAAACAGTCATGGATTGAATTTATTATTATTTTTGTTTTGGAAGGATTATTATCAGGCGTGTGGAGTAAGGAAACTTGCTTAAGGTTTTGCCCTGCCTGGAATTGAACCCAGGTGTCTCACTTGCATTGCTCTAACCATTGAGCTACAGGACTCCACAGATGAACCCTGGTGGAAAAGGCAGCCTTGACACAATGGATAAACAGGAGTTGAATCAGGAAAAGTGGTTGGCTGATTTACCTGCTTACACACACTGTGAGTTTCGTTTCTCTTGCAAAAGAAAACAATGTGAAACCGAAAAGGATGGGATGTGCAAAGGATATTACAACCATGTATGTGCCCAAGCAATGATGTTTAATATTTCCAGAACTGGGAGACACAGGCAGTTGAGTGAAGACTGAAGGTTACTTCCCCTCTCTCTGTTGCAAATCATGATCACAAGTTTAATACAGAACAAGTGTGAACAAACATGTGAACAATAACAGAGAAATAACTTGTATTCAAGTCCTGTAGCTTAGTGGTTAGCGCACTCACCTCGCAAACGAGAGGACCTGCGTTCTACTCCTCGGCCAGAGGGAAACCTTAGGTAAGTTTTCTTACTCCACACGCCTCTGTTTACCCACCAGTAAGTAGGAACCTGGTTGTTAGTTGATTGGCAGATCGCTTTTCCAGGGGTAATGATCCTGTAAAAAAAACTTAACAAATTGGCTGCTGCATTTTACCCACAAAACATAGTCAATTCACTTTACATTATATTCTGTGAAGTGTTTTGAGCCGTCTCAGTGACATGATAAGGTGCTATATCAAATGTAAGGATTATGATTATAATTATTATTTTTAGAGCGAAACCTTTCAAAGCCCTTGACAGAAATTATTGTCAACTGCAGTGACTTATTTGGGTTGGCAAACACCGCAGCTATTTTTGCACCCAGCAACAATCCACAAACAGCCATGAGGTGACCGATCAATTTTATCTAGGGATTGTCAGCCAGGACACCAGGGAGAGAGAAACACCCTTCTCTTTTTGAATAGTACCGCACTTTCTTTTTAGTCGGCTGAGTGTCTGACACATGTGGAAACCCATCACCATCCAAACCAAAATGAGAATTACCAAACTCACCTACACATGGAAATTCCAAAGATATTTATTGGAATGGAATGCGCTCTCTCTCTCTCTCTCTCTCTCTCTCTCTCTCTCTCTCTCCCTGGAGGGATGCATCCTGCTTACCTAATTCCAGAAAGTATTCGGCATAGGTTGGCAAGAGGCTTTGGGGATTCCAGAATGTGGGTTGGGGTAACTGCTGGAGTCTAACTAGGTTGCTAATGAGAGCACTGTCTGGCTTGCGTTCCCGCTGCTTGTCCAGCCAGGACCACCCTGGCTTTGGGGATTTGGCTGCAGGGTTACCAGGAGCTGAGGGGGAGGATTCCCTGTCCCCAGTGACTGGTCGGCCCTTCCAGGTCCTGCTGATTAGCCGGGCCGAGCTGTGCTGCCATCAGCAGTGAGTGCCCTGGGATACTGCGGCCCCTCCCGTCTCAGAGACCGGCACAGGCACAGGGGGTAGCCACATTCGGTAGCCAGGCCTGTCAGCAGGTCAGCTCCGAGGAGACCACACTTACTTCCCTCACAAGGAATTACCTTTAAGTATGGGTGACTGTGTATTTTGTTCAGGGACAGGAATCCTCTGGATAAAGTTGGTCACTTGCATCATGGCTATTTACAGGATGCCGCTGTGCGCAAATTGGCCGCCTCATTTGCCTTCAAAATACACAGTCACTACGCTGCACAGTACTTACGTGCCTCAAAGCACTTTGAAAGGTTTTTCAATTGCAAGGATTATTGAAACTTTGCAATGTGACTAGCCTTGAGCTGCCCAGCGGGGCTGCCTGTACCTACTCAGCCACAAGGGGAAGCAATTGGCCTGGATTTCCAGAAGTTGCCCAATTTGTCTCAAATTCAAATATTGTTGTCAGTATTGGGACACCCTCCCGACATGAAAGGCCCTTTACAAATATAATGTTGGTGTTGTCTTGTTTAAATTAGTGCCCCCCCATCCTTTGTTATTTGCAATGTGATTAAATAATGTCTCCATTTTTATTTTTCAAAAATATGTATTCTCCCCCCACCACCCCGCAACCCCACTAAGTTGCTACTGGCTGGCTCAGGGGGTCAGTGTCAGGCTCTGACCTCGGACAGAGGCAGAGAGTACAGACCCTCACGAAATAACATTATGGGATACAGTACATGGGGTAGTTTGGGACGTATGTGCAAGCGATGGCCAGGAAGGTGGAAGGCCAACGAGATGGACCTTGGTCTTTTTTTTACTAGCATTTCTTATGTTCTCATATAGCCTAAGGTTGGAGGAACCCGCCCCTTCTGCCTCGTTTACACAGAGTCTCCGTTTACACAGACACAGGCCCAGGAGGATGTCAGTCTTGACAGAAAACAGAAGATATGAATAGGAAATGGAGGACTTCAGTATCAGGGGGAAACTCGTTACTTGTTTATTGAAAATAATAATAATAATAATCCTCACATTTGATACAGTGCCTTATCACGTCATCAAGCCATCTCAAAGCGCTTCACAGGATATACTGTGAAATGAAGTGACTGCATATTTTGTGGGTGAAACGCGGCAGCCAATTGGTGCACACAACAGCGTCCCACAAACAGCCGTGGGTTGAGTGACCTGTTTATATGGCTTATGTGGCCCACCGATATCTCTGACTTATGAAATTCAGCCTCGAGCAGAGAGCCCAGAGTGAGCTAAGTCCGGAGTGAGGCGAGGCCAGAGTGAGATGGAATTGGGTGAGAGTGGGAATTAGATGCAGAGGGGGAAGTATATCTTCTAAATGACAATAATATAGGGATAAAGAGAGTGAGAGGAGAGAACGGCCTGGCAGGTGATGTGTGAGGAATGTGGTATGTGGGAGTTGATGGAGGGTGCCCTGAGCCCGGGCGACTTCATCTGCAGCAAATGTCTGTAACTGAGGAAGATCCAGCTTCGAATAGCTGAGCTGGAGTCTCAGGTGGAGACACTACGCAGCATTAGAGATGGGGAGAGCTTCCTGGACAGTTTCATCCTGGAGTCAGACACTCCCACGAGTCCCAGGGAACATTCCGTTACCAGCCACGGACAGGACTGGGTGACGGTCAGACAGGCGCATAGGGGGCCCCGAAAGAGAGAGGCAGAGGAACTCCAGGCTTTAACCTTGTCCAAAAGATATGAAATACTTGCGACCTGTGTGGACAAGGAAGTCTGTGAGAAAGATGGGCAAACTTACCCCAACACCTCTATACAGGAGGCCACACTGGGAATAGTCAGAAGGAATATAGTGGTGATTGGGGATGAGACAGTCAGGAAGACTGACGCACTTTTCTGCAGCCGTAGCAGGGAGACAAGAAGACTCTGTGGCCCTCCTGGGGCCAGGGTGAAGGAAGTCACTTCTGGGCTGGAGAAAAATTTGAAGTAGGAGGGAGTGGATCCAATAGTTATGATTCACATAGGGAGCAATGATGTAGGGAGGACAGGTAGGGACGAGTTGAGGAGCAAGTTCCGGGAATTGGGAATTAAGCTAAAGTGTAGAACTTCAAAGGTATTAATATCGGGATTATTACCTGAGCCGGGGGCAAATTGGTACAGGCAAAAAGAAAATTAAAGAACTGAATACCTGGCTAAAAGAATGGTACAGAGGGCAGGGGTTTCACTTTATAGGCCACTGGCACCAGTATTGGGGGAGACAGGAGCTGTTCCAAAGGAATGGACTCCGGTGGGACAGTAAGCTCTGAGGATGATGCAGAAAGATTGCAACGGGATATAGATAGGCGAGGGGAGTGGGCGAGTAGGTGGCAGATGGAATTTAATGTGGGGAAATGTGAAGTTATTCACCAAGGTAGAAAAACAGATTATTTTCTAGAGGGGGAGAGATTAGATAGTGTTAGTGTTCAGAGGGATTTGGGTGTCCTTGTACACCAGCCTCAAAAAGTTAGTTTGCAGGTGCAGCAGCAACTAAGAAGGCGAACAGCATGTTAGCGTTCATTGCAAAAGGTTTAGAGTACA
>NW_024705706.1:0-26849 GCF_018977255.1 Callorhinchus milii | reverse complement strand
TGTCTTGCTGCGACTCCTATCCTTTCCTCTCTCCCGCCTCCTCCAACACTCATTCGGGGGGGGGGTCTAACGAGCAGGACCTCGAGACTCTGCAACAGCCCATCGGTCGTGGCCGGTCGGCCCTTCGAGCCGTTGCCCCGCCGTTCAGTCGTGGCTGATCTGCCCGTCTAACTCCAGCTAAGATCCTGACCCTGGCGTTCCCCACCCCCACCCCCGTACCGCTTCGTCAACTTGGAGGAATTTGGGGAGCGCGACTGGTGGGGAGGCACGACTGGCCTGGGAGCGACCAATGCTTGGACGGGGCCAACCGCGCTGCGGAGCCCACGGAGGGCGGAGGGAAGATGCGGACGAAGAGGCGAGACTCACCGACCAGGACAACCAAAAATGGCTTCATTTTTTGGAGGGCGAGCAGGAGCCGGCGGCGAGGATCGCGGACCGGCGGCGTCTTCCGTCGGCGCCGAGGGTGGTCGGGCTGGCGGGCGCTCCGCGGACTTGGCAGGTCAACCCGGCGGAGGGGATCTCCGGAGGAAGCTTCTGCCGCGGTCGCCGAGCTCTGCGGTCCCCCGAATGCCCACTGCCCTGTGACACACACACACACCCTCACACACTCACACTCCGAGACTCACTTTTTCTCTCTTCCCCCGATACTGACGACCGTGACAGCGGTTCCGATGAACGTCGCGCGGAACGTCGCGCGGGATGTCCCGGACTTGGATCTCTCGTGACCCGGAGCCTCCCCCCGGAGCCGCCTTCTGACCACCGGAAACCTCTTGGCCGCTCATCGCGACCCCCCAACTCTAACCCTGAGACCGACCCTCGCCCAGAACCTGCCCTCACCCTTAACCCCGCCCCCCCCCGATCCTAAAACCTGACCGTAAACCCGACGCCGACCCTGAACCCGACCGGGGCGCCAACCCTCACCTCGGCCGCCACTCCATTTGGTGGAAAGGGAACAAAACGAGAAGGGAAAAAAAAAACGACTAAAAACGAGCGGCGAGAAGCGGGAGAGAGGTAACCAGAGAGTGGACGTAGCCTGAGCTGCGAAAAGGGATCCTCGGGCGAGTCTCCTCACTCCGCACTCGGCCCTAACAGCAATCCCTCCCAAAAACGCCCAATAAATCGGCCGTTTTCAACCCCACGACGGCCGGTGGGGACGTCGCTGTGCGCCATCGGCCGCCCAGAGATGCGCAGTCCATTCGCTTTGCAGCGTCTTCTGCGAAGCGCTTCGGGACGTCCTCTCCCGACGTGAAAATGCGCTGCATCAAATGCAACGATTATTATTATTATTATTATTATTGTTGTTATTATCTCTGTGACCTCTCGGCGGGAAGAACCGAGTCTCTCGCGCTGTCGCCGTCCATCCCTCTCCGCGTCAGGCGCTGCGCGGCGCTGCGCTGCGCGGCTCACCCTCTCCGTCTCTATCTCACACTCCGCACCTCTCGCCCTCCTGGGTCAGATCCCCTGGCCGTCCATCGCCCGCGGGTCGGGCCCGTGAGGCGGAGATCGTGGAAGTCACTGCAATTTGTTGTCGCTTTCCCGGTCGGAGAGACGGAGGGTGAGAGTGCGAGGGGAGAGGGGAGAGAGAGAGAGAGAGAGAGAGAGAGAGAGAGGAAAGAGAAGAGGAGAGAGGGCGTAGGACAGAAGAGAGGGGCGGAGAGTGAGGAAATGGGAGAGGAGAGAGAGAGAGAGAGAGAGGGGAGAATAGAGAGCAGAGATGGTGGAGGAGGGAGAAGAGATGGAAAGGGGGAGAGGAGAGGAGAGAGTGGAATGAAGAAGAGGAGAAGGTGGAGGGGAGAGAGGAGAGAGAAGAGGAGGGAGAGGACAGAGGGGAGAGGGTTGGGAGTGGAGAGACGGGAACAGACAGAGGAGAGGAGCGAGGGAAAAAGGAGAGAACGGAGGAGAGGAGAGAGGGAGAGAGAGGAGCGAGAGGAGAGAGGGGAGTCGAGGAGAGAGGGGGGAGAGCAGAAAGGGGAGGATAGAAGAGAGAGGGGGAATAAGAGAGAGGGGGTGAGAGGAGAGGGGCGAAGAGTGGGGCGGAAAGGAAAGAGGGAAAATGAGAGAGGAGAGAGAGGGGAGGAGAGGGGATGGAGTAGTGGGGGGAGGAGAGGGGAGTGGGGAGAAGAGAGGGGAGGAGAGGACAGAAGGGGCGCAGAGGGGAGAGGGAGAATGGAGGAGAAGAGAAAGAGAAGGAGCGGAGAGGGGAGGAGTGGAGAGAGGGGAGGAGAAGGGAGAGGGGAGGAGAGCAGGGACGGGAGAACAGGGGAGAGGGGGGGCAGAGGGGAGAGTGGGGAGAGGAGAGAGGCGAGGGAGGAGAGGGGAGGAGAGGAGAGAGAGGAGGAGAGGAGAGAGCGGCCGAAAGGGGAGAGGTGAGGAGAGCAACGAGGGGAGGACAGGGAAGAGGGGGGCAGTGCGGAGAGGAGAGAAGGGGGAGAGGAGAGAGGCGAGTGAGGAGAGGGGAGGAGAGGGGAGGAGAGGAGGGAGCGGCGGAAAGGGGAGAGGGGAGGAGTGCAGCGAGGGGAGGACAGGGAGGACAGGGGAGAGTGGGGTGAGGAGAGATGGGGGAGAGGAGAGGGAGGAGAGGAGAGAGGGGAGGAGAGGAGAGCGCGGCGGAAAGGGGAGAGGGGAGGAGAGCAGCGAGGGGAGGACAAGGGAGGACAGGGGAGAGTGGGGAGAGGAGAGAAGGGGGAGAGGAGAGGGAGGAGAGGAGAGAGGGGAGGAGAGGAGAGCGCGGCAGAAAGGAGAGAGCTCACTGACCCCACTCCCGTCCCTCTCTCTCTCTCTCTCTCTCTCTCTCTCCCCCCTTCGAGCCTGTGCTCGTGCCCCTTCCCCCGCCACCCAATGGGGCCTCTTTTTTTTTGGAAGATGACCTTAAATGGCCGACCTCTCGTTGAGGACTGACCGTTGATGGCGGGAGAGATCAGATTATTGACCGCGTGACCTTGGCGTGGTTGTGCCCTTTGGCGTGGGCTGTGCCCGTGATGGGGGGGGGGGGGGGGGGGTTGTCCCTGGGGCGGAGGGTCTGTGCCGGTGGTGGCTTCGGGTTCGGGGCCGGTGGGCGTGGAGTGACCTTGTTTTTTCTTCCCTCGTGCAGTGATATTTCTGGAGCGGAAGACGCCGCAGTGCGCAGGTGAGTGACCCAATCTCGCGGCCAGAAGCGGGGGGAGCTGTGCATGAGGGGGGGGGAGGGCGGAGCGGGGGGGTGGCGGGATGGGAGGGGGGTCGCTGTGCCCTGTGGCGGAGAGGTTGTGACCTGCGGTTTTACGCACCGGCACCGGGGTGTGTCCCTTTGGTGGGGGCCATGCACCGGGGCGGTGGTGGCGCCTATGGGGAGTGGCTGCGTCAGGCGGGGTCTGCCCTTTGGGCGCCGTTCCCCCGAGGCGGGCTGAGCCTTGGGTGGGTCTATGATTTTTGTTCCGTCCGCCTGTGCCTCGGCAGTGGAACAGTGGTGCCTGGGGTGTTTGTAACCTGGGGTAAAGGAGCTGTGCCCTGGGGGCAATCATTATGCCCTGTGGGTGTCTGTGCCCTTGGGCGGGGCTGTGACCTGGGGCGGGGCTGCTCCTGTGATGCGGGGTTTGCTCCTTGGGCGGAGGGTCTGTTCCGGTGGTGGCTTTGGGTTTGGGGCCGGTGGGCGGCTCCTGGGACAGTCTACGTTTGGGTGGGTCCGGGCCTTGGTGGTCAGGGCTGCCGGACCGGGGTTTGTCCGCGCTGGTCTTTGACGTGGGGTTGGGCTTGTGCCTGCGGGAGGTGTCCGGGCCCGGAGCGGGCTGGGTCTGGCGTGGGATTGTGCACTGGGAAGGTGGGAGCTGGGCACTGGGGGAGGTGGGGCTGTAACCTGGGTGAAGGCCAATACTCTGGGTCAGGGCCTGTTCCCTGGGGGGGTGGGGGAGTGATTGTGTCCTGGGTGAGCTGTGCCCGATGGGTGGGGCTGTGTTGGGAGAGGGACTGTACCCTTCGGAATTCGTGGCCGATGGGATTTGCCCTTGGGAGGGGTTTGGCCCTGCGGATGAAGGGCTGGGCACTATGGGGGTGTTGTACCGTGGGGTGGGGGGGGGGTGGGCCCGGGTGCTCTGAGCCCTGGGTGGGGAAGTGCCGGTCATGAGGCCGTGCCCTGTGGCGGACGCAGCTGTGCCCTGGGTTTGTCGTGTATGAGTGTGTGGGGTCGTGCGGGTTGGGTGTTCCTCGTGGGGCGGCTGTGCCCGGGTTGGGGACCTTACCCTCGGGCGAGAGGGGGGAGTTGTGGCGGTGTGCGTGGGAAGGCTTGGCCGTGGGTGGGGGTACGCTTGGGCCTCGGGGAGGCGTTTTTACAGGGACTTGGCTCTCCCTGGGGCGTGCTTTACCCAGTGAGGCTGTGCCCTGGGTTTGGGCTCCCCATCCCCCAGAGGATGGAGTCCGCGGTCCTCGTCCTCACCGTCGAGGCCATCCATGGCCGACCTGCTGACTCCCCACCAACCTGCCCGCCCCCTCCGTTCATCGCCTGCTCCGTGTCCCTCTTTGCCCCCACAACCTGGATCTCCATCCCAGGGTCCCTTCGCCTCTCGCTTCCTCCCTCGCCCCCTTCACGGCCGGTCTCAAGACGCTTCTCTTCGATCGTTGCCTTTGGTCTCCCTCCCCCCTCTCTGCCTCCCCTCGCCCCGACACCATCACTGGCTTCGTTGTTCTGTGGATCTGTGCCTTGGAGGGAGGGGGACGTGCCGTTTGGGTTGTGGCGATACCTTTGTGGGTGGGGTTGTATATCCTGGGGAATGGGGCTGTGCTCTGGGAGGTGGGGATGGTCTCTCTGGGGCGGTGCTGTAGCTCACACTGGCCCTCGCCCTCGCTCGCCCTCGCCGGCTCCCCATCCCCCAGAGGATCCAATTCAAGACCCTCATCCTCGCCTACAGGGCCATTCCCGACCTCGGTCCCTCCCAATTCTGCGACCTACTGTCCCCCCACCGGCTCCGGTCCGCTCCGCACCCCCCGCCCCGACCGCCCTACCATCGGTGGCCTTCAGCCTCTCAGTCCCGAGGCTCTGGAATTCCATCCTCAGTGCCTTCGCCGCTTCCTCCCTTTCATCCTTCAATGCCGTGTCTCAAAACCTTTCTCTTTGACCTTCAGCCTTCAGCTCCGCTCTCGACTCCCTACCCCATCCTCCCTCCCTCCCTTCCCTCCCCTCCCCCTAACCGTCTCCCCCCTCCTCGCTCCCTCCTTTCCCTCCCGTCACCCCGACCATCTCTCCGCCTCCTCGCTCCCTCCCTTCCCTCCCCTCACCCTGACCATCTCCCCCCTCCTCCCTCCCTCCCTTCCCTCCCCTCCCCCTAACCGTCTCCCCCCTCCTCGCTCCCTCCTTTCCCTCCTCCCCTCACCCTGACCATCTCCCCCCTTCCTCGCTCCCTCCCTTCCCTCCCCTCAGACTAACCATCTCCCCCACTCCTCACTCCCTCCCTTCCCTCCCTTCATCCTGACCATTTTCTTTCGTGGGGGGGGGGGGGGGGCTTGGGGGGGTATCTCCTACCGTCATACGGAGTATAATAAGCTGATGCGACGTATAACAATGTAAAATATAGTGATGTGATACGAACCATAACTGTCTAATATAAAGTATGACCACATGAAGTACAATAATACAATAAATTTTAATAATATAACATAGTAATCAAACGTAACGTCCTGTCGCTCGGCGGTGCGAGCGCTCGCTTGGCCGGCGAGAGACCCGGGTGCGATCCCCGGCGGGTCAGGGCCAAACCTCGGGCGAGTTTCCTGACCCCGCACACGGCCCTAACAATAACCCCTCCAAAAAAAAAAACCCCAAACCATAATAAATCGGTCGTTTTCAATCCATAGACGACTGTCTGCGGGGACGTCGCTGCGCGCCGTCGGCCGCCGCGTTCGCCCACAAATATACACACAGTCCATTCGCTTTACGGTGCGTTCTGTGAAGCGCTTCGGGACGTCCTCTCCCGACGTGGAAAGCGCTGTATCGAATGCCAGTATTATCATTATTATTATTATTATTATTGTTAATACTCTGTGCGGTGTTTTGCAGGAATTCTGAACGTGAGGCTGGTGGACGGGGGCCGCCGGTGTGCCGGACGAGTGGAGGTTTACCACAGCCAAGCATGGGGCACAGTGAACTCCTATGAGCGCTTCGGCTGTCGGACCTGGAACATGAAGGCGGCGGCCGTGGTGTGCAAGGAGTTGGGCTGCGGAATCCCCCTGTTAGCGCCGGAAAGCTCTCACTTTGGCGGCGGCGTAGGCTACATCATGACCCACGGCGTTCGGTGCACTGGGAGAGAGTCGGCTCTGAGGGATTGCCCCTCAGCGCCCTGGGGCGACTACTCCTTGAAATCCTGGGCCTCGCACGCCTACGACGCCGGCGTCATCTGCTTAGGTAAATAGGTTCCTTCTCTGATTGTGTTTTTTTTTTAGTTCTCGCGTTTCGGGTAAGCGGCGGCTCGAGAAGCTACGAGAGAAGTTGCCCGGGTGGGGTGGTAAGCGCAGGGGCTTTGAGCGCAATGGGTGGGCACAAGCGGGTGAGTGCGTGGGTCGGGGCGCGGGGTGAATGCAGAGTGGGTGCGCACAGGGAGGTGGGGGTGTTGAGCTCGGTGGGTTAGAACGTGGTGGGGCAGCACAGGGGTGACTACAGGGTCTTAGCATATGGCGGGGAAGCACAGAGGGTTATTACAGGGGGATTGAGCACAGTAAGTGAGCGCACGGTGGGATAGGACAGGGGGATGAGGACAGTGTGATTGAGCTCAGGCCTTGAGCACATGGTGGTGTAAAACGGAATGAATACAGGGAGGATGAGCACAGTGAGTCAGTACTGTGGTTATGCACAGGTTGTGGGCGCACGGAGTGGCGGTGATCACAGGACTGCGGAGCAAAGGCGCGTTGAGCACGGGGCTGGGGCGGGAATTGGGGGTTGGGAGATACAGCGCCTGAAACCAATCAGTGTGTGCACGGTGGGGTGGCGGGGTGCTAACAAGGGTGGGGTGAACGCGGTGGGATCAGCATGGGAGGCGTGGAGCGTGGGAAGGCTGAGACCAGGGAGGGGTGACGACAAGGTGGAGATGGGTACAGGATGCGTGAGCGTAGTGGGATGAACCCCAGGGGCTTGAGCACAATGATTCGCATGGTGGTGAGCACAGGGTTGTGAGCGCAATGGCGGTTGAGAACAAGATGGGGTGAGCACAATGGGGGTTCAGCACAAGATGGGGTGAGCACAATGGGGCTTTGAGCACAAGATGGGGTGAGGGAAATGGGGGTTGAGCAGAAGATGGGGTGAGCACAATGGGGGTTGAGCACAAGATGGGGTGAGCGCAATGGGGTTGAGCACAAGATGGGGTGAGCGCAATAGGGGTTGAGCACAAGATGGGGCAGAGCGAAAGGGGTTGAGCACAAGATGGGGAGCAGGGCGGCACAATGGGGGTTGAGCACAAGATGGGGTGAGCGCAATGGGGGTTGAGCACAAGATGGGGTGAACGCAATGGGGGTGTGGAGGGGCAGCAAATGGGGTGGGCATGGGGGGGGGGGGGGGGGGGGGGGAGCGCAATGGGGGTTCAGCACAAGATGGGGTGAGCGCAATGGGGGTTGAGCACAAGATGGGGTGAGCGCAATGGGGGTTCAGCACAAGATGGGGTGAGTGCAATGGGGTTGAGCACAAGATGGGGCAGAGCGCAATGGGGTTGAGCACAAGATGGGGGAGAGCGCAATGGGGGTTGAGCACAAGATGGGGGAGAGCGCAATGGGGGTTGAGCCCAGGGTTTGAGCACAGGGGCTGAACACACGGAGGATGAGCACAGGGAAGTGGGAGCGCAGGGAAGGGGAGGCACAGGTAAGGGGGAGTAAAGCGGGCGAGGAAGAGGCGGGTGAGTAGAGTGGGGCTGAATACAGGGGTAGTCGGGAGAGCAATGGTTGGTGAGTTGTGCAATGGGTGTTGAACACACGGGGGTGAGAAACGGGGACGTTGAGCCCGTGGGGGAGGAGTGGGCACATCGTGGCGCACAGGAGTGGAGCACAGGACGTAAGAACTGGGGGGTTGGTGGCGGTGTGGGTTTGGGGGGCTGATGTAAGCACATGAGGGAAGAGTGAGGGAATAGGAGGGATAGGAGCGAGCGAAAGGGTGCGGTGCGCACACGGGGGGCGTTGAGAGCGCAGGCGTCAGGCGCGCACCGCGGGGTGAGGAGAGGTTAGAGAGAGGGGCGGGTGAGTAAAGAATGGGTTGAGCAGTGGGTGGAGAGCGCAAGAGGGAGTGAAGCCAGTTGGGGTGGGTGGGGGTGGGGGTTGGGGGGTGAGAACAAGGTGGGTGGCTTCAAGTGTTGAGCCCACGTGGGAGTAATGTCAGTGGGGTGGTGGTGAGGGTGGGGTGGGGGGGAGCCGAGCCCAAGGGGGTTGAGCACAGGTGGGATGCGTGAGCGAAAGCTGGGGTGACGACAAGGGGATTGACTACACGGGGTGGGGTGGTGTGGTGGGGGGCACATAGGGGGTGAGCGCGGTTGGGGAGCGAACGGGGTTTGTGGGGTGGGGGAGGCGGTCAGCACAGCAACGTGGACCCGGGGGGGGGGGGGGGGGGTCAGGAAAACGTAGTGGTAGGGGCGTGCGCAAGGGGCGGGTGAGCGGAGCGCCGGGGCGAGATGGTCAGAACGAGCACGGGGTGGATGGGGTGGGGTGGTCAAGCAGGTGTGAGCGCACGGAGGGGTGAGCAGAGGGGGTGAGCACGCGAGGGGGGACCGAGCGCAGAGGGGCGGGCGGGCGAGCGAGCGCGGGGCTGCACACGCAGTTGGTGGGGTGGATGGGGGGGGGGGGGGGGGGTGCGTGAGCGCAGAGGGAGAGGGTGAGCAGCGCGCAATTACGTGGGTAACAGCGCCTTTCAGTGGGACCGCACCCGCCGGGTTCCAGTCCCACCCCAGGAACCGCCAGCGGGTTCAGCTGCACGAATGGCTTCTCCTCCCGCTCTCACTCGGTTGCCCGGGCGGTACCCCAAGGATCCATCCTCGGCCCCCACCGCCCCCCCCCCCCCCCGCACGCCTCTTACCGAATGCCGACAAGACGCAAGCCATACGCTTACGGCTCTCGTCGACGACTAAAGTCACTATTCTCAGCTACTGCATGTGGGGGTCGAACCCGTACGCAGGCGAGGCGTCAGGTTCGACCCCCGCATCCGGCCCCGCGACCAGCACCCCGCTTTTTCCCACTTCCCACGCATCGCCCGTCCCCGCCGGTACCTCTCTCCGAAAGCCGCTGAAATGGGGAGCGGGTGGGGGTTGCGGTGGCAAATTATTCCCCACGACTTTGGATTTGAGTCCGGCGGCGGCGCCTCGCGGTCGACGTTTGAGGGGCGGATGGGTGAGGCGTCAGAGCGCGGGCGGAGGTGCCGGTCCGTGGTGGTGAAGAGGTTGTCCTTAGCCTCCCAGTTCTCCCTGTTCGGGCAGAGAGGGAGGAGCGAGGCAACCGAGAGTGGAGGAGAGGGAGCTGTGGAAAGGGTGACCGAGCAGGTTTAAGTGAACGCGAGAGGACTCCCAGAGGGAGGCGTAGGGGCGGGGGGAGGGGCGGCGGGGGTGGGGGGTCGGGAGATTTTTTTCCCAGTGGTCCGGTTGGGTGGCGGTGGGGAGAGGGATTGAGTGGATTAAGGGAGACGCAGTGATGGTCCGAAATCGCTTTGCCGTTGACGGCGAGGTCCGAGGCGGCGAGGCCTTGAGCGGTCACCGGAACGAGAGGTTGAACGCGCGGGTGTGTGGCGGAGTGGACGTGGAGGGAGAGATTGAGGGAAGAGGTAAGGGAGGAAAAGTCAGCAGAGGTGGAGCAGGAGCGGGTGACGCGAAGCTCCAAATCGCCGAGGACGAAGGGGGCGGTCGGAGCAAACGAAGAGGGAGGATAGGAGGGTGACGCCGGCAACGTTAAAGGTGGGGGAAGGTTTGAGGTGGCGAGCGGGAGATGAGGACCACCCCGCCACCACGGCGGTTAGGTCGAGGGACGTGATGGAAGGCGCAGCCGGGTGGTGTGGCCTCAGTCAGGGGGCAGGTATCGCCTGGACCGAGTCACAGGGGTCACAGGGCCGGGAAGGGTGTGGCTCAAGGAGGAGAGGTCCCCCCCCCCTTACCTGAGGACCGGTGAGCCTCGCGGCGAGAACGGGCGGTAGGACAGTCAGCGCGGATGCCCTGAGGCAGTCCGGCGACGACTCCCCGCGCTGGGGCCGAGGGAGCATTCGCAGGTTGGGGCAGTGGAGGAAGGCAGTGAGCGGGAGGAGTCGGGGAAGGTTGGTGGGAGAGGAGGACCGTGCGGGGGCGAGCGAGGGTCGAGGATAGGGGTGGGGGGGGGCGTTTCGGTAGTTAAGCGACAGCGGGTTCACAGGGGAATGCCTTCAGGTGGACAATGGAGAGATGATGGAAGGGTCGAGGCTCAGCGTAGAGTTGCAGATAATATGTGCAGATCGGTCGACTACCCGACCCCCCACCACACCCTCCCCACCCCAACCCACCCCCACCCCCGATCGTGTTATGGAACCGGGTGACGGGTAGATGGCCGGCGGCGCAGTCGAGTGCGGGAAGCGGAATGGAAGTTCTTACAGCGAAGTGCTGTCATCTCAATTTCAGGCTCCAAGCAGAGGGGACGGAAACCTGGATGGCGTCAGCTCCGTGACAGCGAAGGATAAGCTCAGTTGTCCCTTCTGACCTGCAAGTAGCCGTCTCCGTTCCACGTCATCCCCACGTCCCACCCGTCCCCTCCTCCGACTCCAAAGGCAAAGGAGGTTGCAAGTGTTCTACTGTCCGCAGCCGAGGGGACACCCTCCGCCGCCGTTGCCGCTGGCACTGCCGCGCACCCCTTCCAGCCTGCGGTTCCCCAACCCCCTCACACCTTCAAACCATCGCTCTTTTGTTTCTGGCCCACCTCCCCTCCCACTTGGCAGTTTTTTGGGGCTCGTCCCGCTTTCACTCTCTTACCTGCCCCATCGTCTCCACGTTGTCTCTGCTCAAGGCTTCTCCTCCTTGCTCTGCCCGATCGCACGCGTCCCCTCGTGCTTCATCCGTCCTTCTTCTTCTCCCCCCCTTCGCTAACCACACTCTGTCACGGTCTACAGTTGCTCACCCGTCGATGTCGCCCATAGGTATGAGAATAAAGATATTGGCAATAATTGTAATAATCGTTGCGTTTGGTTCAACTTCTCGAGACGTCCCAAAGCGATTCACGAAGTGCACTGCGAAGCGAATTGGCGGCGCGTTTTTTTTTTTGCTGCAACTTCCGCACGTGAGCGACTGACACCCGGCATCGTCTTCGCCGCCCCCATTCAGTTCCACGATCACTCTTGTTGGGAACTGACCGACGTCAATCCCAGATGAAACCTCACTTGAGTGGACCTCTGGGCAGGCTTTCCCGCTTAGCTGCTGGAAGCGCCTACTCACACCGGGCACTCAGAGCGTGAAACTGCCAAAGAATGCGCAGTCCGTCTCGCTGAACCAATGCTGAACCAATCCACCCACATCCGTGCTCTATCTCGATTATTTACCCCCCCCCCCCCCCACATTGGATACCGTGGTCGGATCAGTCACTACCTTTCTCCTGGAGCCGCCAGGACTGTCACCCTTACATGCGGCAGACTATACCATCTTCCTCCACCGCCTCTCCTCCTTCATCCATCCCAGTGGGACGACAATTGCATCGTTCTGTTCCTACCCAAAAATCCTGTTCACCATTCCTCTCGAACGGTTTCTCCGCCCAACCGCACGAAGTCAACCGTGGCACACCCCAGGGCTCCAAATTTGGCCCATGTTCTTCCTCAAACGCATCCCCCCATCCTGGCGAGTTCGTCAGCAAAGATTGGGTGACAGCCACAACCGATGCGGATGGAAAACACATCTGCTTCTCCTCCAGATGCGACTCCACGTCCGCCCATGTTCCCTCCGCTTGTCTGGCGGGCACCGGGACCTGGACGAGAGAAGGTACCCTGCAACTTAATCTTGGCAAGGCGGAAGCCATCGTAATTGGCTCCCATTTTCTATCTAGGGGCTCTGACATCCTCAGCCTCCTTCACCTGTCCCTGAGGCTGACTGAAGCCGTGTGCAAACCGGGCATCAGGCTGAACTTCCCTCCCCACATCCGACTATTGGCCAGAACCGTCTTCCTCCACCCCCACCACGCTGCCTCCGACCGTACCTCATGCCGGACACCGCCGAAGCAGCCATGAATGCGTCCGTCACTCCCAGACCCGACATTTCGATTGCCGGTGGGGCCCCGTGAGCAGGAACCGATCCATCCCCAAACCCACTGCGCACTCACCCATCGCTCTCCCATCATTCCACTTCTCCAATGTCTCCACTTCACTGAAAAGGGCTGATTTCGAGATCTTCGCACCCGTTTTCCAATTCCCTTGCGTGGCCTGGCACGTACTTACCTCTCCGACTTGTTTCTTCCCAAAGGCCGCAACTGGCTGCCTCCACTCGACTGCTTCTGTCCTTCTGCCTGTCCCGCTGGGCCTCTGTTTGCCATCGGCGGCCGCTCTTTCAGCCAATTTGTCCCGAAACTCTGCAGCGCAACGTCAACGCATCTGGGACGATAGCGTGTGCGAGGGGCGCTTTATGAATGCAAGCAGACGCGGTTGTCTTAACAAGCCTTTAAAGCGCTGTATCGGGTGCAATCAATCAAATGTTTTATTGATATAACGCGTTTTATTTGCATAAACGAGAAGTGGTGGGGAGGTGGTCGGAGGGGGTCGTCAGCACTGTTCAAGAGTAAAGTTTTCAAGGCAAGAAAGGAAAAACGGGAGAGTGGTGTGGGGGCAAGTCGGATGGATTGAGTTGGAGTTTTCCAGAGGTTTGGGGGGTAGCGACTGAAAGCCCGACCTCCGATTTTGGGGCAGAAGATGCGAGGGACCAGCAGGAGTCTGGTGGTGGATTGGCGAATCAGGAGGTTGGAGAGATAGGGAGGTGCCCAGGGAGTGAAAGGGGTTGAACACGAGATTGAGGACCTTGATGTCGATCCGCAGGAGTGAAGACGTTCGCGGGAGTCGAGGAGTACGGCTCCCACCTGAACACCTTCCTCTGCGACCGCACCTCAGGTCACCTTCCCCTTGTACGATCGATTCGCCTGTCCCCACGGCTCAAATGCGCCCTTGGGTGGCGACCGCCTACTGTCCGCAGCCTCAGGACACCTCCTGGACTATTGGAAAGCGTAGGCGCTAATGCAATTTTTAAAAATTTCGATCGAACATTCTGCTTCGTTAAGAGTAGTTCTCAGTTGGTGTAACTGGTGCGACTGTCGGACAGGCACGTCGGAGCGACAACCAATAGCCGTGCGGTTTCCGTTGACCATCGTGGGTCGAGCAGACACTTGCGAATGGAGAAATGCTACACTGTGCGTCTGCGGACAAATCTTTTCTACTAAATGCAATTTTTTTGTTTTTTTAGGTTTATCTATATCCAATGTACTAGTACTTCGCGACCGCATCACTTCCACCCTCGCCCTCGCCTTCGCCTTCGCTCGCCTCCACTGGCTCCCCATCCCCTAGAGGATCCAATTCAAGATCTTCATCCTCACCTACAAGGCCATTCGCGGCCTCGCTCCCTCCTACCTCTCCGACCTACTATCCCCCTACTTATCCGCCCGTACCATCCGTTCGTCCGTTGACGAACGGACGGATGGATGGACGTACGGATGGATAGAGAGAGAGAAAGTGAGTTTGATGGAGAGAGATAAAAGCCCCAAACATAAGAAAAAGATGGAGATACAGAGAAGAAGTGTCAGATGAGACACATATACACAGAGAGAGAGGTACAGAGGCCCAAAGATAGAGAGAGACGCACGCAGACAGAGCGAGAGACACTCGTACAGGGAATGGACAGAACCATCTCTCCTCGCTCCCTCCCTTCCCTCCCCTCACCCTGACCATTTCGCCCCTCCTCGCTCCCTCCCTTCCCTCCCCTCACCCTGACCCTTTCCCCGCTCCTCGCCCCCTCCCTTCCCTCCCCCTCTCCCTGACCATTTCCAGTGTGGGTGCTCAGGTTACTGTGGGAGTTCAACCAGCAAAAGGTGTAATGCTTTCCACAGAGCACAACGAGATAGACGGGCAAGTCTGCGAGCGGACCTCAGCCGAACCCAAAAACCAACAGAGTGGCGGTTACGAGGGGCTTCGATGATCCTCACGTAGACCGGCAAAATAACGGGGTAACGGTCAAGCGACGGAAATGGTTCCTGAAACGTGCGAAGGATGACCAAGCGGATCGGTCGTCTTCCAGCCCAACCAGCAGGATGCAATGCCGGACACGGGTCGAGGAGATGAGTTGCGACGTGTGGAGCAGGTTTCAGTAGGACAGCACGCGGACAAGGATGACCCATAAAATCACGGGGTTTCAGGGTGGTCAGAGGAAGGGACGAGAGATAACCAAAGGAAAAAGATACTCAACTGGATGTGGGATCATTTCAGCGAGTTACCAGACAAGGTGGGATTACTCTCATTGCGACACAGAAGATCAAGTAGAGACCGGGGCAAGGAGCTCCCGAAGTCACGAGGAGAGTCGCTGGAGCGCAGCTGGAGAAATTACGTCCGCACTCGCGGGGATCGGTACCCGGAGGGTTAAAAATAGATTTAAAACACCTGTTGAAAGAGGCAGAAGAGGAACACGCATCGGCGGCGAGTCGGTCGGATCAAAAGGGTGATGGGAGCCGATTCGATTACCACATTCAAGAAAGGTGGATGATTACTTGGGTAGGACAGGTTGGCAGGATTACGGGGAGTGAACGCGGTGGGGGGGGGGGCGGGGGGTTGGGATTGAATTACGCAGCTCTTTTCAAAGAGCTGGCGCGGACTCAAGTGGTGTAACAATGAGCGGAGGAGGGCGAAGTTGGCACGGAGTGATTGAGAGGGGAGGGCGAGGGAGTGTGGGAGGAGAGAGAGACGAAATGAAAGGAAAAAAAAAAAACCCACAACGGTTAACGCGGTGTAAGAATCTCCGGGCGATCGCATTGAGGTTTTGCTGCCTTCCCCGTTCAGTGTCTCTCTCCAGAGAGTGATACCCCAAGAATAAACTCGGTGCGCACGAGCGAAGACGAGGGTGGCACAGTGATTCGCAGCGCACAATAAGGCTGGCCGGTTCACAACAACAACAGGAACAACTTGGCTTTACGTAGCGCCCCCCCACACAGGCAAGAGTGCTTCCTGGAGCGCTTCACAGTAAGGGAAGGCGCGGTCGAAAAACAAGTTCTTCAGCCAAGACCTGGAAAGAGGAAGAGTGGAGGCGAGGCGAAGGTAGTGAGGAAAGGAGTTCCAGAGCCTCGGGCCGTAGGGGCTGAAGGCACGGCCGGCGAGTGTGGACCGGAGGACTCGGGGGACGAGGAGGAGGCCAGACCAGGTAGAGCGATGGCAGCGGGCGCCGTTGTGAGGAGAGAGGAGGTCGGAGAGGTTGGGGTGGGGGGGGGGGGGGGAGTGGGCAGAGGAGAGCAGGGACTTGAATACGAGGATGAGGACCTTGGAGTGGATCCTCTCTCTGGGACAGGCAGCCGGTGCAGTCTGGCCAGGACTGGGGGGGGGGGGGGGTCGGGGAGAGGGGTTTGGGTGTGGGGGGGTCGGGCCAGGACTGGGTGGGGGAGGTCGGGGGGAGAAGGGGTTTGGTGCGGGTGAGAATGCGGGCGGCAGAGCTCTGGGTGGTTTGGATTTTGTGGACGGCAGTGGAGGGGAGGTCGGTGAGGAGGGCGTCCGAGCCGTCCAGCCGAGAGGTGACAAGGGCACGGACCGGGGTTTCAGCGGCTATTGGCCTGAGGTACCGGCGGAGACGGGCGGTGCGTCGGAGGTGGAGGACAGCGGCTTAATGTGGCCGCGGCGGCTCCTTAGACACCGATACTTTTGCAGCGCTCTTGACGGCGTAATTTTTGGCACCGAATGTGGATTCTGTCTCAAAGCGCTCCCGGCGTCGCTATCTAAAAAGCGAAAAGAAGTTCAAAACAAACGGCGCCTTATTTGCCAACGAACTTAAGTTGATGCTCTCGGCACTGGAATTCCCCGCCCAACGGAGCTTTGTCCGAAGGTAAATATTTGGTTGCTGCAGAAATTTCCAAGGGAACGGGGCTTGGCTATGATTAACGGCAACGGCGATACACGGTGGACTTTGACCAGGGTGCGTTCCTGTCTGGATCAGGAAACCGCAGGCAGGGACCAGGAGGGAGAGGAGAAGGCGAGACTCTCACTGGATCTCACTGCGACTGAAATAAATCAGTAGAGCTACCCCGCCCCCGGGGTCTTAAGCGCTTGGAGACGCGCGCGCAGCATAACGTAGATGCAAATTGTGGTGGTATTGTTGTTGGTGGAAGTGCAATGCGATTGAAGAGACCTGTAGGTCAGTGACCGAGGAAGAGGTTAAACGCTATTGGTCCCATTAGTTCCAGAGCCTCGGGGCTGAGAGGCTGAAGGCCACCGATGGTCGGGCGGTTGGGGCGGGGGATGTGGAGCAGATCGGAGCCAGAGGGACGGAGGTTACGGGCGGGTAGGTAGGGGGATAGTAGGTCAGAGAGGTAGGAAGGAGCGAGGCCGTGAGTGGCCTTGAAGGTGAGGATGAGGACCTTGAATTCGAGCTGAGCGTCGTAGCTGAGCATCATCTGCGAATTCAGATTTCTTCAAGCTCTATGTCCTGGTCTGGATCATTGACGTACATTGGGGATACTTGAGGTCCAAGCACTGTTCTGGTGATTTAATTTATATACTTTTGCTCACAGATCCGGCTGACTGACCCTCCAGCCGATTTATGTCGGGGGGCGGTGGGGGGGGGGAGTGGGGTGGTGGCTTTTATTGTTTGACAATACCTCACCCAATACCTCAGAAAACGATACCTCACGTCACGGCACTACCTCACCCCTCACGCGGCTGAAACTCTGGTCAAGGCCTTCATCACCTCAAGGCTGGACCATGGGACCAGGCCTTGCGCCCACATCACTCCCGCCCTCGCCCTCACCCTCACCCACGCCCTCACTCGCTTCCACTGGCCCCATCCCCCAGAAGATCCAATTCAAGATCCTCATCCTCACCTACAAGGCCATTCACAGCCTCGCTCTCTCCTACCCCTCCGACCTTCTATCCCCCTACCTTCCTGCCAGTACCGTCCGTTCCTCTGGCTCCGGGCTGCTCCACATCCCTCGCCCCAACCGCCCGACCATCGGTGGCCCTCAGCCTCTCAGCCCCGAGGCTCTGGAACTAATGGGAACAATAGCGTTTAACCTCTTCCTCGGTCACTGACCTACAGGTCTCTTCAATCGCATTGAATTATTGTATTATTATCATTATTATTTATTCTGATTGTTTGTGGATCAAGCTCCCAGTTTGTTGGCTTCCAGATCAGCGTCCAGTCTGACTGACATTCCAGCACAGGTCTGGGGGGAAAACTGCATCGTAAGAGGCATCTTTCTTTTTGCCATAAAAGGTTAATCCAAGATCCCGCCCGCCATTAGATTGACATTCGAGAGAGGTTTTCCGTGATTCCTGGCCCGAAATGTCTCGGAGCACGTCACTTGTACCGTTTCGTACCTCGGTTGTCCGCCAGCAAACCGGGTGCGAGTGACTGTGGCTGCCTCCCTTCGAGTAGACCTCGAGCAATACCATCCGCTCTCCAAGCTGTCCATCCTGACCCAATCCCTGGAACACGTTGTGGCAAACGACTTTGCTCAGCCCTCTCTCTCTCTCTCCCTTCGCTCCCCACTCGTAGCCCTCCGATACTGGTCACCGCCCAACCAACAGCGCAGAGACAGCGCTCCTGAAAGCAGTAAATGAGGTGCTATCCCTCCGTGTCACGGCTCTGTCTGCCTCCTCGAGTCAACCCCCTCGCTCCCTCCTCTACAACCTTACGTTCCTCTTTCATTCACTTTAATCAGTCCGCACTCGTGTGGTTCGTGGCCTACTTCACCACCCTCCGGAACTTCATCTCGGTGGAAGGCATTTTCTTCTCGCCCACCACCGGTCACCGGCGGGATACTCCAACCTTGGCCCCTCTTCCGCATTCTCTCACTCAGCGATGTCATCCTCGGACGTTGGATCAACTTACGCCTATGTTCGCATCACATCCAAACACGTTTCTGCTCCTCCGGAGCGACTCCCTCTCCGCTGATGTCTTGTCAACGTGTTTGAGGAAAATCAGGGCCTGGGGTTGAGCACAAAACGTTCTGCAGCTTAATGTTGGCGAGACGGAAGCCGACCTCTTTCGAGTCACTTGAGCGTCTTCTCTCCTGCAGTGCTGGGCGCCCCGAAGCCGTGAGCACACGGAAAACCGAGCAAGAGCATGAAGGTCATGTGGAATATTTCCATGTGCATCGCTCCCTACGTATCCACACCTGTGCAGAAATTACAGTGCGGTGTTTCTTATATTCAATTTAAAATGCTGTTGAGTGAGCGGGAGAGCGGTAGAGTGAGTGAGTGAGTGAGTGAGTGAGTGGGGAGATGAGGAGGAAGTGAGGGAGTGAAGTAAGGAACGAACCGGTTTCAGAGACAGTAAGAGAAGTTAGACGACAACATGGATTCTTTCTCCGTCTCCTTTCAGACGTTTCTGTCCGAGGTTGCAGACCCTCAGCTCATCCAATGCCGCCTCATGGCTCGTTGACACCAATGGGTCAGTTAACCTTACCTACCGATAGCCACCGCTTTCTCTTTTCCGACAAACAGGAAAAAAAAGTTTAACGGTCCTCATGTTTTTGGCTTTCGAAGAGAAAACGTTCGTGCTCCTTGAGGCTCACCCGATCTTCCCGGTCCCAAGTCCAGAAACAAACCCGGAGTCACATTGCCCCCATAAAAGTCCATAAAATGTAATCTTGCTTTAGATGGCTTAATGACGTTTCACTGATGATTGCCGAAATGAGTTTCAATGAGAACGGGGGCAAGAGATTGGACTCAGAGCTCAATAGACGCGGTGAATTGGGCCGGCGATTGAAACGGAAGGACAGGAAAGTTAACGAGTTAGGTGGCAATGACGCCTGGATGTTCGTCTGATGTTGGGTTGGAAGCCCAAAATGCTTTTGCACAGAACCCCCAATCTACGATTCCTCGTTAAAGCAATGAACACCTTCTGCTCAGGAGCTTCGTCGGTGACCATTTCCGAAACGGTTATAACATTGACAAGTCGTTCACTGCGGTTCCGGTTATATCATCTTGTACAACCACAACAGCAACAGGTTGCCTTAACCCTAACCCTAACCCTACTTTTCCTCTTCTACGCTCTCCCCTCAGCGATATCATCCTGAGACATTGGATCAAATTCCGCACATATTCGGATCAGACACAAATATACTTCTGCTCCTCCACCTGAGACTCCCTGTCCGCTGATGTCTTGTCAGCACGTTTGACGGACATCGAGGCCCTGGGTGAGCACAACTGTCTTGCAGCTGAGTGGCAGCAATTGGGGAAACCCTGCAAATCTGGTTCCGCTCATCGCCTCGTCTCCCGCGGTTCTGAACTCCTCAACATCCGGAGGGCTCTCCCTCAGCCTCCCGGGAGCTGTGAGCGTGAATGCAAAGGTCAGGTGGAATGCATCCACGTGCATCGCTCCCTCCATGTCCACACACTTGTGCAGAAATAATAGGGCAATCCTTCCAACCTTTAGCTTAAGATGCAGTTGAGTGAGCGAGCGACTGACGGAGTGAGCGAATGGGGAGACGGGGAGGAAGGGAGGGAGCGAAGTAGAGAACGAAGTCGCCTCAGAGACAGTCAGAGATAGTCGGCGACAAGACGTGTTGCTTCCTATCTCTCCGTTCGAGGTTGCAGATCTCCAGCTCATCTAATGCTGCTTCGTATGTCATCCAACCAGGGGGTGGTGGGGGGGGAGGGGGGGGTCAGTCCAATGTGAGTGTGGAGACGCTTTCGAGAAGGTGGGCTCTCTCTGAATGCTGCTCAGCAGCTTTCAACCTGTAAGCAATCAGTCGCAATGATTTGTGTCTTAGTCCTCCCAACCGACAGCCGCCGCCTTCTCTTCTCCCGCAAATGGGAATAACTTCTGATGAGACAGTTCTCATGTTTTTTGACTTTCAAAGAGGTTACTTCGGTCTTCGGTGAGACTCAACCGAACTTCCTGGTCCCGTGTCCGCAAACGAACCCGCGGTTACGTTGCCCGCAAGAGCCCATAAAACATAACCTTGCACGTATCACTTGATAACGTTTCGCTGATGATTGCAGTAATCAGGATCAAAGAGCAGCGACAGGAGATTAACGACAGAGAACAGTAGATGTGCTGAATTGGGCAGGTGACCGACACGGAACGAAGGGGAAGTGAGCGGGGTCTGGTGGGTGTTTCACGCTTCTCTCGGTCCGATGTTGGCTTGGAAGCCCAGGGATTTGGCGGAGATTCCCGTCAACGCTCGTCCTGCAACACGATGAACGGTTTCTTCACAGGAGCCGTGTTGACGGCGCTGTCTGAAATGGACGGGTGTCACGGACCAGTTATTCACTGCTGTTATCTTGCCCAACGGCACCAGGTTGCCTTAATATAACGGTCCTCGAGCAGAGTCATGTCCCAGTGCGTTTTTGCAGTCACACTCCTGATTGCTTGCGGATCACGCTCGCAGCTCGTTGATTTTCAGGTCAAAATCCAGGCTGACTGATATTCCAGCACATGACTGGACTGGGGCAACGTTGTAAGGCCACAGGCGCCTTCTTTCTGACAACAGTTTAATCCAAGATCCTGTTGTGTGTGTGTGCAGATAAATATTGGAGGTACATTTTCCCGCAATCTTCGATTCCTGGCCAACAGTTTTGCACGTAACATCATTTGCCTCGTGGCAGTTTGTCTTTCGGTTGTCCATCGGTAAAATGGACAATCATTACTGTCGTTGCCTTTCAAGCAGACCTGGCACCACGGTCCTAATGCGAAGCTGCTTTTCCAGACCAAAACCCTGGACCAGGTCTATCTGTGCTTCCCGGTTCTCATCGACTTCTCTGGTGCATTCGACTCAGCGAACCACGCCATCCCTTCCCTCTCAAGTTTCCTCTCTGGTTCGCTTGAGTCGGACGGCCCTCGTCAGGTTCGTGTCCTGCTTCACCCAATGCCAGTACTTCAGCTCGGTCAAAGGCATTTCTACTCACCGTCGACCTGCGGTATACCCCAACCATGGCCCCAACGTTCTCCCCTCAGCGATGTCTTCCTCAGATATTTGGTCAACTTCCACATGCATTCGCATCAGACCCGAATGTGCTCTTGCTCCCCAGCTGCGGCTCCCTGTCCGCTGATATCTGGTCAGCAAGCTTGACGGACTTCCTTGCCAGATGTTCTGCTGCTGAACGTCAGCAAGAACAGGAGCCATCATTTTTTAGCTCACATGCAGCGCCTTCGCTCCCGGAGTTCTGTACTCCTCAACCTCCCTCCCTAGGCCGTCCCTCGGGCTCTCCCGAAACTGAGAGCAACAGAAAACCGAGCAAGAGTGTCAAGGTCAGGCGGAATATTTCCATGTGCATCGTCCCCTACACGTCCACACTCGTGCAGAGCTTACAGTGCAGTCTGTCTAACGTTCAATGTAAAATGCAGTTGAATGAGCAACTGACTGACAGAGCGAGCGAATGGGGAGCCGGAGCGGAAGAGAGGGGAGTGAAGTAGAGAACGGTCCGGCTTCAGGGACAGTCAGACGCAGTCGGTGACCAGACGGGTGGTTTCTTGGCCTTCTGTCAGAGACGTCTCTTTTCGGGTTTGCAGATCCCCGGCTGATCTACTGCTGCCTCATAGCGCATCGGCGACAGGGTATCTCTCTCTCCGTGAATCTGGAGAAAGTTTACGCCCTGTAAAAAATCACTCAACTGACTTTGGCTGAGTCTTGCCCACCGATAGCTGTTGCTCTCCCTTTTCCCACCAAATAGGAAGAATTTTGGATCGGACGTCTCTCCTGTTTTTGACTTTCATCCAGCTAACGTTTGTGCTGACTGAGACTCCCTCTGACTTCCCGGTCCCAAGTCCGCAAACCAACCCCGCATTGACATTACGCGGAATAATCCACGAAAGATAACCTTGCATTTTATGGGCTTGATAAGGTTTCAATGATCAGTACAAAAAAACAAATGACGTTCGTAGAGCAGGAAGAGATCAAACGCAAAGCGCAGTTGATGTGCTGAATTGGGCCTAGGGCCTAGGGCTAGGGTTAGGGTTACACTGAAACGGAACAACACCGTCTGTTGGTCTGACGGTGGCTTGGAAGCTCAGGGGTCTTTGCAAAGATTCCCCTCTGCACTTGCTCTGTGAAACGCCGAACAGTTTCCGCAAAGGAGTTTGATCGATGACAGCGCCTCGAGTAGGCGGCTGTAACGTTGACCAGTTGTTCACCGCTGTTCGGGTTACATTATCTTAATAATAATCCTTGCATTTGATATAGCGCTTTTCACGTCTGGAGGACGTCCCAAAGCGCTTCACTGAACACACTGTAAGGTGAGTTGACTGTGTATTTGTGGGCGAACGCGGCAGCCAATTGCGCACAGCAATGTCCCACAAACAGTCGTAGATTGAAAATGACCAATTTATTATTTTGGGTTTGGGGTTTTGGAGGGATTATTATTATCTTATACAACAACGACGACAGGTTATATTATCCTATACAACAACGACGACAGGTTGGCTTAATATAAGGCATCTTCTTCGTGATAACGGGTCTGTTATTGGCTAAATATTCGAGAATCGTTTTCCCAGGTGTTCGTGCCCAATAATTTTTTCAGTCGACACCGTTTTTATCGTGGACAGGGTTTCGTCACAGTTCCTCACTTGCCCGCCAGCAAACTAGATAGCGGTTACTGTCGCTGAGTTGCGACCCCTCCCCCCCCCGTGAACCATTCACCCGTTTCGAAGTGGCTGCTTCCTTGACCAAAACCGTGGAACGCACTGCTGCAAACCAACTTTGCTCAGATCCCTCCCTTCACTCCACCGCTCGTAACCCGCCAGACCGGTTGCGACCCGACAACCGCACGTAGACGGCAGTCCCGAAAGTGGTGAATGCCGTTCTATCTCTCCGTGACCGGGGCTTTCTCTGCCTCCTCCATCTCCTCGAGCTCTCCGCTGCATCCCACACAGTCGAACAACCACCCTGTCCTCTCCACCACGACTCGTCCCTCATCCATTTTAGTCGGACCGCACTCGTACGGTTCGTGTCCTACTCGACCAAACGCCAGTACTTCATCTCGATCATAGGCATTTCCTCTCACCCCCGGCCGGTCACCTGCGTGATATCCCAACCTTGGTCCTTACTTTTCCTCTTCTACACTCTCCCACTCAGCGATGGCATCCTCAGACATTGGGTTAACTTCCACATACATTCGAATCAGAACCAAATACACTTCTGCTTCTCCAGCTGCGTCTCCCTGTCCACTGGGTCTTGTCGGCGTGTCTGACGGACACCAAGGCCCTGTGTGAGCACAGATGTTCTGCCGCTGAATGCCAGTAAGCAAGAAGACTTCCTCTCCAGCTCCACTCGACGCCTTCTCCCCTGCAGCTCTGGTCTCCTCAATCTCCGCGGGCTCTCCTCCAGACTCTCCGAAGTGAATGAGTGAAGTAGGGAAGGCACAGACACAGTCAGAGATATTCGGTGACCATAGTCGTTGTCTCTCTGTCTCCTTTCGGACGTCGCTTTCGGAACTTGCAGATACCCAACTTATCTAATGCTGTCTCGTAGCTCATTTGCCCAAGTGATCAATCGCATGTGAATCCGGAGAAGGTTTAGAGAAGGAAGGATCCCTCTGACGTGCTGCTCAGTAGCTGTCACCCAGTAAAAACCCGACTCAATTATATTTGTCTTAACATTACCAACGGACAGTCGCCGCCTTCTCTGTTCCCACAAGTAGGAATAGTTTTTCATCAGATGTTTCTCGTGTTTCTGACCTCTAAGGAGTTAATGGCTGTGCTCACCGAGACTCGCCCGCACTTCGCGGTCCGAAGTCCGGAAGCAAACCCGCAGTTAACCTTGTATTTATGGCTTGATGAGGTTTCGCTGACGCCTGCCAAAGTAACGTTCAAAGAGCAGGAAAAGGAGATCAAACACGAGGCGCGGCAGAATTGGGCGAGTGACTGAAAGGGGATTAAAAAAAAAGGGGAAAGTTAAAGAGTTTGGTGGTCAATTTCACTTTTCTGTCGGCCTGACGTTGGCCTGGACGCTCGGCGATTTCAGCAACGATTCCCACCCAGTCTTGCACAGGTTCTGCAAAGGAGCTTTATTGATGACCCTCTCTCAAAGGGACAGATGTAACGTTGACCACTTGTTTACTTCTCGTCTGGTTTTCTTATCCTATACAACAGTTTTGGTCTCATTTAAGGGAGGACGTACTTGCCTTGGAGGGGGTGCAGAGTACGTACATGTACTAGGTTAGTAACAGGGATGGAGGGGATGAGTCACGAGAATAGGCTGAGCAATTTGGGCCTATATTCTCCAGAATATAGTAGAATCAGAGGGGAATTTATAGAAACCTATAAGCTCATCAAAGGGCAATGATAGAGTAGATAGTGGGAGATTGTGTCCCCCGGTTGGAGAAACTAAAACCAGGGGTCACCACCTTAAAATCAGAGGTCAACCCTTTCGCACTGAGTGGAGGAAGAACTTCTTCACTCAAAGGGCAGTGAATGTATGGCACTCACTACCCCAAAGGGCTGTTGACGCTCAGTCCTCGAACATATTCAAGACTGAGATGGAGAGATCTCTTATTGCAAAAGGGATGAAGGGATATGGGGATAAGGCAGCGTCAGGTCATTAGCTAGAGTTGGATTAGAAGATCAGCCATGATTGAATGGCGGGGCAGAGGCTCGAAGGGCCGAATGGCCTCCTCCTGCTCCTACATGTTATGTTATGTTATGCTAACCATTAGCCGCTGCTTTCCCTTTCACCACAAACAGGAATAATTTTCGATAAGGCAATAATAATAATAATAATCCTTGCATTTGATATAGCGCTTTCCACGTCGGGAGGACGTCCCAAAGCGCTGCACAGAACACACTGTAAAGTGAATTGACAGTATATTTGAGGGCGAACGCGGCAGCCAATTGCGCACAGCAATGTCCCACAAACAGTCGTAGATTGGAAATGACCATATTTATTGTCACCACCCGACGACCTCGTGGCTCAAATGAAGTTTCAGTCAGACTCAATGCTCATTCTCTTCATTCTCAGCATAATCCAAAACAGTCGTGACCGAAGAGCGACGTATACAAACGCACAGCAGCGCAGTGAACAAAACAAACGAGTAAGCACAAATTCGGCTGAAAGGTTATTGTTGTGTCGTAGCCATTGCAGCCGTCGGTTTACAATCTCCAAGCAGGACTCGGAGCTAAATATTCCAGGCTATAAGATCTTTAGAAAAGAAAGGGACATTGGGAAAGGCGAATTGGTAGCGCTCTTGGTCAAACACACCATTACAGCAGTGGAAAGGAAAGATTCCCACAAGGGCAATCGGGTAGTGGAAACAGTGTGGGTAGAACTAAGGAACATCAAAGGATCTAAGACGCTGTTGGAATAGTCTACAGAGAACTCCAGAGGGATATTGAAACCGTAATGGATAATATAATGAAACTCAAGACAGTCGCATCTCCAGGACCTCGCAGTTTCCACACCAGGATATTGAAGGAAATAGGCCACGAAATTGAAAATGCGTCCGTCGTAATTTTCCAAAGACCCCGAGAATCGGGAACCGCGCCGTTTGATTGGAAAAAGGCGAAGGTCTCCACTTTGTTCAAGAAGCAAAGGAGGGGGGAAACAAGGAAACCACAGCTGGAGGAGCAGAAGCATATTTGGGTCTGATCCGAATACAGGTTCAGATTGACCAAAGGTCTGGAAGACATCGGTGAGGGTTGTATGCAGAGCAGAAAAATAAGGGCCAGGGAAGGGTTATCCCGCTGGTGACGGGCCGGGAATGAGAGCAAATGCCTTTGACCGAGATGACGTACTGGGGGTTGGTGGAGGAGGACACGAACCATCCGCCTAAAGCGGTTGAGAGAGGAAAAGCGTCGAAGGAGGATAGCGCGGTTGACGGCGTCGGATGCAGCAGAGGTCGAGGAGGACGTGGAGGTACAGGGAGACCTGGTTACCGAGAGATATGTATAACGTCACTTACTACTCTGAGGAGCGCCGCCTCTGTGCTGTTGGATGGGCAGAAACCCGTGTAGCGGGTTAGAAGGGCAGAGTTGGTTTTGCAGCAATGCTTTCCAGGCTCTTGGTCAGGAAAGGGCAGCCTACGAATTGGATGGTCGTGCGCGACGTCTATCGGAAAGGCCGCTACGGTGATGTGCCGAGTACAAACCACCGCGAAGCAAATGGTGTTAACCCGAACAATTACGGGTCAGCAGTCTGGGAAAACGCGTCTCGGATATTTATCTACTCAACGGCAGGAACTTGGATTGACCTGTTATGACAAAGGAGATTACAAAGTTCTCCCGGTCTTGCGGGAGAGAGCAAACGTAGAGTGGAATCTGTGAAAAGATCACTCAGCTTCCGAGCCAACATCAGACAGACTTAACTAAAAAAAATAAACTAGAAAATTGAACTAAAAAAATTAGCCACCGAACCCGTGAGCCTTCCCGTCGTTGCGTTTGGATAACCTGTGTTCAACCGCCCCCTTTTCCTGCTCTTTGCACCGCATTTTTGCAATCATTAGTGAAACGTTAACGAGCCGTCAGTGTAAGGTTTTATTTTTGTGGTTTTTTCGGGTAATATGTAATTGCGGATTTGGTTTCGGACTTGGGACGAGGAAGTTCGTGGGAGCCTCAGCGAGCACAAATATTAACTCCTTCCAAGTCAACGGCGTGAGAAACATCTTGGAGTTGTATGTAGCTCAGTGTTAGAGCACACGCTTTGCAAGTGAGAGAACTGAGTTCAATCCGAGGCAGGTCAGGGCCAAACCTTGGGCAAGTTTCCTTACTCCACATAGAGCCTAATAATAATCCCTCCAAAAAAAAACCAAA
>NW_024705705.1:7500-26946 GCF_018977255.1 Callorhinchus milii | reverse complement strand
TGAGTTCAATTGCAGGCAGGGCGAAACTTTGGGCAAGTTTCCTTACTCCACACAGAGCCTAATAATCATCCCTCCCAAACCAAAAACAATCATAAATTGGTCATTTTCAATCTAGGACTGTTTGAGGGACATTGCTGTGCGCAATTGGCTGCCGCGTTCGCCCACAAATATACAGTCAATTCACTTTACAGTGTGTTCTGTGAAGCGCTTTGGGACGTCCTCCCGACGTGAAAAGCGCTATATCAAATGCAAGAATTATTATTATTATCATTATCCTTGATAATCCTAGGGCCAGTGCCCTACCGCACTCAAAACAACCACAATCATCCCCACCTTGAAGAAAGCTGCCATTGACCCATTATAGCTATCTAGCTACTGGCCCATCTCTAACCATCCTTTTCTGTCTAAGGTCCTCGAGAGATCCGTTGCCTCTCAGCTTCGCACTTTCCACTCATCCCACTCCTTCCGTGAGTCCTCCAATCGGGTTTCTGTGCCATCCACAGAACGGAATCTGCTCTTGTCATGCCGCACATGACTTACTGACCATGTTTACCAGGGCTCCCTCTGCCTCTCGTCTTCCTCGACCTCTCCACCGACTTGAAACCATGGACCATTCATTCCTGCTTCACCGCCTCTCCTCCCACCACAACACTCAAGGATTTGCCCTTGACTGGTTTAGGTCCTACTTTTCACAACGCCTCCACTTTATCTCAGCAAACGACTTCACCTCCAGCCCCTACACCGTCTAGCGCTGCGTTTCCCAGGGCTCTGTCCTCTGTCACTTCATCTTCCCCCTCAAGGTAACCACACCCCCCTTTGCGACATCTACAGATATTGGGTAAATTTCCACATCAATGCGGATAACACCCAACTCTGTCTCTCTGCCTCCATCCTCAACTCCAAGACTGCTGGAGTCCTGACCGGCTGACTGTCAGCCATCAATCCTGGACAAGGGACAACTTTCTCCAGCTGAACGTCAGCAAAACCCCCGCAACCTCGCCATGACCGGAACTGCCTACCGCCAACTCGGGAAGTTTGCCAGACTGAAACATTGCCTCTCCGCTTGTGCTGCCGAGACACTTAACCACGCATTTGTTACATCAAGAGTCATTATGGAAGCTCCTTCCTCATCGATCTTCCCAAGTTTTCCCTTCACAAGATACAAATCATCCAATACTCTGCAACTCGTGTACTGTCGCGCATCAGGCTCCGTGACAACATTACACCCACAGTCGCCGGACTCCACTGGCTCCCATCCCTGTTAGGATCAAATTCAAGAGCTTCGTTCTCACTTTAATGCAATCCATGGCGTTGCACACTCCGATCTCTCTGACCTGCTGACTCCCTACCAACCTTCCCGCTTCCTGCGTTCAGCGGGCTCTGGTCTGCTCCATGCCTCCTCCTTCAAAGCCGATCTCAAGACCCTTATCTTCGATAACATCTTTCGTCCATCTTCCACCTCTCTATCTTCCCTGACCACTAACGCACCCATGCCGCATGTTTGGATCTCGAGCCCTGACCATCCAGCTTTGGTACGTCCTCCCGACGTGAAAGGCATTCTGTAAATATAATGTTTATTTTTGTTGGTGTGTTGCAAGGTTTCGCCGAGAAATTACACAGTCAATGCACTTTACAATATATTCTGTGAAGCCCTTTGAGACGCCTTGCTCTCGCGATAAAATTCCATATCAAATGCGATGATTTTTATTATAATATGTGAGAGAAGGATCCCAAATTCTATTGCGGGATGGACACGGACTGCAGAATTCTGTATGATCTGCAGTCTGTGGATTGAGAAGATAGGGAGGCCACAAGCAGTTAGTTTGTGTAATCAAGACTGGATGAGGGTCTCGGGGGCCTGGGTTGAGAGACTGTGGTGGAGCCCGTCTGTGTTGTACAGGTGGGAAAGGCAGAGAGGCTCATGATATATTTGTGGTATATCAAGGAGAGTTGAGAGTCGAACACGATACGATGGTTCCGTTTTGGCTCCGAGGGGTGTAGTTTGACGCTGACAACGCACGAAGTATATTGACCCTGAGGGGAGCCAAGCGTGATGGCCTTGGCGACATTCAACTGGAGAAAGTGAGCACTCAATCAGTACTTGAGGTCCGACAGGCAGTCTCTGGCTTAGCAGTGGTCCTGGAATCCCACCTCCTCTCCTCTCACCACAGCCTTCAAGGTTCTGTCAATCCGTGTTTCAGATCCTACCTCTCACACCATCTCAACTGTTTCTGCACTAATGGCTTCTTCCCCAACCGCTTCGCAGTCTAGCGCTGTGTTCCTCAGGGCTCTGACTTTGGTCGTCTCCTCTTTCACTTACACCCTCTGTTTGTTTAAAGTGGAAGGTGGTGTCTGTAACAGAGTTGTTTGTTATGGCGGATTCCGTGTAAAAATTCCAGCATGTTTTATGATCCCGCCCTATCTGTGCCCGTATCAGTGACCGGGCTTTGGCATATCTGTCTGCCCACGCTCTGTAATTCAATTTCAGAGTAAACTCACGCCCTTCGTGGGGGCACTGTATCAACACAAAATTTGTTCTTATCGTTTTTGAACCCAGGACTCGCTCGTTGACAATTTTTTTCACGGTCGATATGATGATGTTCCTCATTGACCACGGACTTGTTTAACTTTCCGGACATGTGACAACAACAAACATCTCGGGTCTCAATATTATATGTTCAATTGTGTGAATATAATATATGTTTAAATTTTTAAAACTCCTTTGCCCTACACCACATGAACTGATCTATATAGACTCAAGTTACATTGATTCTCATTATAATTTATGTAAAACAATTAAATAAAAATGTACTGCTTATTCAGTGTTTGTTTTCTGCTTCGCATTATTTTTCATTTATTAATTTCTTATTTCACTATAAGCAATTTAATTCGAGTATCACATATGCAATTCTCAAGTGATTATGTTATCTTGTTTACTATATTCTCATGTCCGGAAGCAACTGCATTGATGATGCAAGCTGTAGATTCTGGCTTCCTATAAGTACAAACTTCTTTCACTGTGACCTCAGTGTGTTCGTTGAAGCCTCTGCTTGACTCAGTAACAGTATGTAAAACAGAGTATGGAATTTTCAACGCTGTATGCTATAGTAGCAATCTACTACCCCGTCCTTGTAGCATTTGGAATTCCAGGTCAGTCTATTTGGTCTCGTTTATTAGCAATATTCAATAGGTTACTGCATTGGGTGGCAGAAGACATTTTAAAGGTGACACGTCAGGTTATTCACGATGGATGAGATATAGCGTGTGGGATGTACACATTGAATGACAGAACAGTAGACTGTGATGTGCAGTGGAGCAAATAGACTGGAGAATGCAGCTACATATCTCCACGGATGTAGCATCAGAAGTGTAAGGTGCTGCGATAAAGGGATTACAAAGGTTTAGAACGATCTGTAACGGTATACAGCACGGAAACAGACCGCTCGGATCAACCAGTCCATGTTGGTGCTGATAATCCGCTTGTTTCTTTATTGCTTCTTACAGCCTTCTACTACCCTCTCCCTAATGTGAAATTCTACCTTCATTATCAATGCATCTGATAAACTCATCGTATCAGGCAGCAGCTTCCACAGAAACAGTACCTCTGTGTGTAGGATTTCCTTCTCATTTCTATTTTCGATTCCATCATCGTTAACGTTTAATTATGACCTGTGGTTGTGGACTCACCAAAAATTTTAAACAAGCTCGCAAATTGGCACCACCTATTGTCAAGATAGATTTCCCCACCATCTTTTCTCCCCGAAATCCCTTTGTGGAGTCGTGTAGGTCAGTGGTTAGTGCACTTGCTTTACAAGCGAGAAAACTGGGTTTGATTCACGGCAGGTTGAGAACTTGGTCAAGTTTCCTTACTCAACACACGGCCTGATGTGAATCCCGCATGGAGCAAAACATTAATAAATCGGTCACTTCACTCCATGACTGTTTGTGAGGACACAGCTTTGTGCAATTGGCTGACGCTTTTCGCCCAAAAATATACAGTCAATTCACTTTACAGTATATTCTGCGAAGCACTTTGAGATGTTTAGAAGACGTGAAAAGCGCTATATTAAATGCATAGATTTTTCCTTATTATTATTAATATCCTGAACCACAATCACTCGATTTCACGACCGCTGTGTTTTCCACTTCTGACCATATCTCTCACCCAACAGATGAAACCCGCATTGATTAACGGATTGATTTTATTTTCATCACTCTTCCTCACAAAACAATTGAAATCCTAGCACCTCTGTTACGTCTCTACCTCTCTAACCTACTTTAGCCACACAACTCTACACCCTTTAACTGAGCTGTCATGCCTGCTACATGTCTCTTGTCCCGTTGTATCTCCCATCTGCGGCCATGATATCAGCCACTGCGAATCTCAAACACTATAATTCTCTGTCTCAACTCCCCATTGTGGCCCCTACTCAACTCTCTTCAGATCCGTCCTGAATACCTTCCATTTTGATGCCGCCTGCAGTCATTTGCACAGTCTCTACGCAAGTTGTGGGTCAAGCTCAGCCCCATTTCAACTGTCTGAGACGCTTCCTGTGTGAAGGATATTTTTTAGATTTCAGCTGCTTCTGTTGACAGTTTTCTGGTTTCGCTTAGGAGCATAAATTTGGGAACCGCACCAATAATTCTAGAGTTCTCGCCCCAGCCACAACTGCAGACGTGCATTCAGGTTTCGGCACCGCTTTTAAGGAAACGAGTTGAAGCTTGGAAAGTTGATAGCAGCTTTACAAGAATGAAAGCGGGGGAATTATTCCGGGATATTAACTGAGTTCGAAATTTCTGAAAAAATAAGAAGCAAACGCTGCGTCCTAACACGGATTTGCGTTTCTGATCAAGCTGTTTGATGTAAATGAATACGTACCATTTTACAAAATCAATATCTACTTTCAGGATGTTCCTTTGCGCTTAAACTATTCACTCTAAATTACACTACCTGCATTTGGCGTGCAAACGTATTTGAAACAATTCAAAGACCACGCAACCGATCATGATACAGATTTTCGCTCAGAACGTAACAGCGTTTGTTCATTTAATTAATATTTTCTATCTTTTTTTGCTTCTCGTAGTTAATTTACTGGCGATTGCGATCCTCTCAAGAGGAAAATGCGGTCTCCCCAACTACATCACACGCTACTTGGTAGCCATGGCAGTGGCTGATCTCCTGGTTGTCGTTGTGGATGTTTTGTTGAACAAAATTAATAATCTGTATTTCCCGTTAAATGTCTTATTCTACACTCCATTGTGCAGTGTTAAAATTGTGATAATGTCTGCATCGCTCTCCTGCTCGTTGTGGTTCACAGTTGCTTTCACTTTCGATCGTTTTGTCGCCATATGCTGCCAAAAGTTAAAACCAAAATATTGCACTGAGAGAACGGCTACTATTGTTCTTGTAATTCTGGCTGTTTTCAGCTGCTCAGTGGGCATTCCTTGGTACTTTATGTTTGATCCTTATGTTACACTTAACGATACCCCGTGGCACTGTGTCTTGAAATCAAGCTGTTATACGTTGGCCACCTGGAAAGCGTTTGAAAGGTTTCACCGTGTTGTTGATCCCATGTTTGGTTTCGCTGCAATTTGCCTGTTCAATGCTCTGATTATCAGACACATTCTGATGGCCAGTAAAGTTCGCAGGAGGCTTCGGGGTCAGAGAAATGATCAGAATGCAATTGATCCCGAGTTAGAAAAACGAAAAAAGTCCGTTATTTTACTCTTCGGCATATCGGGCAGTTTTTTACTGCTGTGGACAACTCTTATCATTCATTCCTTCAAATGGCAAGTTTCTAATTTTACTTATAGCAAAACTTTTGACAATGACACGCGGTATATTGTCCAAGAAACTGGGATCATGCTTCAAAGGTTGAGTTCCTGTGCCAACCCTTGTATTTATGTATTGACTCAGACTAAGTTTAGAGAGGAGCTTAAGAAAGGTTTAGTTTATCCATTTCACATCATTGGTAAGTTAATGTCGAAACATCATCAACATAAGACAAGAAAGGAATTGGCTACCGGTATTGTTGAACTTCAGCAACATTGATGAATATTTCTGCAAGCAACGAAGCCTTCAACATTAGGAGTAGATTTCGGCTATACATTGTTTCGTTACACATCGGGAAACACCTTTTAAGTTTAAGCTCCTGCTCCCGAAACAAATAAAAGTGAATCTATCTTAAATTAGTGAAAGAATGCTTGATTTTGTATTGAATGAGTTTTTCCTTCACAATTATATTGAGAAATATTACTAAATATGTTTATTGCTCTCCTCCAAATATGTGCTGAAATATATTTATTGGGAAGGATGGGAATTTATTGATAAAATATGTATAAATATGCTTACTTATTGGGAAAATAATAAAATGATTGCATTCTGACGATAATAATAGTAATCGTATCATTTGATATGTCGTCTGATCACCTGTCAGACACGTCTCGAAACGCTACATATTATATACAGTAAAGTGGGTTGACTGTGTATTTTGTGAGCACAATGCGGCAGCCAATTGCGCACATGAATATCCCACAATTGTGGATTGAGTGAAAATTTCTTTTTTTTTAAAAGATCATTTCAGTTACAGACGTAGTTTCCTACTTACTGCTAAGTAAACAGGGGAGTTCAGTATGGAAACTTGCCTTACATTTCTGCCCATGAGCACATCCAAAACATCATGACATGGCCCATTCATTAATTGCGTTTCAGTGTTTCTGAAATGTGCTCTTCAAAAATGAGTAGTGTTTCTCTGGGAGGAAGAATCGATATAGGCACATGGACAAATACATTTCGAAGCCTGCTTTACGTGCAACCATTACGCAGAAGTTCAAGGCAGCAGAGTTCCCACCCACAGTTCGTAATTCGTAACGTATTATTATGCTTATATTTAATTACATTTAAAACACAAATTTGAATGCACATTGATGAACATTGTATGTTGCATCGATGATTTGTTCACTCCAGATACATGTAAAAATATATCGACCGATGCTAATATCTAAAACCACAATTTGCAGGAGTAAAATTGACAAATTGCTCATGATGATGGCAAATAAAGTTTGCAGGAGGTATTGTGGTTCAGGGACATAATCAGAAAACGATTGATTCCGTGTTAGAAAACAGAAAACATGCGTAATTTTACTCTTAGCTATATAGGCCAGATTTATATTGTGCTTTTGTTGCATGTTCCTTGAAATGGCAAGTTTCCAATTTTAATTACCGCTAAACGTTTTTCAAAAACATCAACCCTTGTGTTTAGGGATTATGGCTTCCAATCCCTGGAACGCCGCATAGGCAATCCGATGACAGTGCAGCCAGGCTGGCTCATCGGCATGTCCTGTCAGTGGGGGCAGGGAGTCATGCCATTTAGTTTCTGTTAACCCTGCAAGTCCAAGCCCCAAAATGTAGAGAGGTCCCAGCTGGATAAGCAGCGGGAAAACATGCTGGACGACAATATCAATGGTTATCAACGAGGTCGTTTTTTATCTGGTTGAACTCCAGCAGTACCCCAACGCATACTCTGGGATCCAAAAGCCTTGGCACATGCCAACGTCCAGAATTAGGTAAATAGGTTCCCACCAGGCAAAAAATATTCTCAGGTGAGGGTTAGTTGCATGTCAGGCAAAGCTGAAGATTGGGAACCAAACTATTTGTGGGTCTGTGTATTGCTGAGGTTTAAACAGTCAACAGTTTGCAATGTAGAGCACCGCCTTGCCAGATATCCGGCTGCTTGGCCAGTAAGGTCCATGCTATATGTTAGCGCATATCAGGGATAGCAGATGTATATGTCTGCCTCGCTCTTAGTACACCGACACTGATAGAAAATTATTCATCTTTGTCGAAAGCTTCTTTTTGCTTGAAGAAATCATGAGTATGGAGCATGATAAAGTCAGTACTACTCACAACTGCCTGTAGAGCACTCAATTAATCACAATGTGATGCTATGCAGTTGATAAATTTGACTTTTCTGCTTCCATTTTTCTTAGAAAATATATTCCTTTCATTTTCGTTCAAAAGATCTCACTGCAAAATATGCTATGGCTATGATCAGTTATTTTAGAGCAGTAGAAGAAAAGAACATAAGTCAAACGAAGTCCAAATTCAATCTACTTCATTCTCCACCATCCTGGTAGTCGCCGGTCATGTGTCGCAAACTGTGTACTACAACGCGAGATATTATATCCTGTAAGAAAACTATCCAGCTGGTTCATGAAAAGTTCCACGTTTTCTGCTTTCACCGTCTGTCTCCCTGGGGAGCCTGTTCCACACATTCACTATTCGTTGACTGGAGCAGAGTTCCAACAGATTTGTTCCGAAATCACCTTCCCCACGACAGCCCCCCGCCCCCAGGCTGTATACTGTGGTTCTGCTGTTCAATACATGCTAAAGCAACATTTATCAGTGTCCACATTATTTGTTCCCTTCAGAATCGTAAACAGCATTATCAAATCGCCCCTCTACCTTCTATTCCGCAGTGTGAATGTCCAGTTTATCAAATCGCTCCACCTCGTCCTGGCCCTCCATTCCTTCGAGCGTGGAGTACTGTAGCTCAATGGTTAGAGCAATCGCTTTACAAGCGAGAGACCTGAGTTCAATTCCAGGCAGAGGGCGAAACCTTGGGTAAGTTTCCTTACTCCACACAGAGCCTAATAATAATCCCTCCTAAACCAAAAACAATAATATATTGGTCATTTTCAATCTACGACTGTGGGACATTGCTGTGTGCAATTGGCTGCCGCGTTCGCCCACAAATATACAGTCAATTCACTTTACAGTATGTTATGTGAAGCGCTTTGGGACGTCCTCCCGACGTGAAAAGCGATATATCAAATGCATGGATTATTATTTTTATTATTATTATTATCATTTTTGTTGCTCTAATCTGTATCCACTCAATCGCTGCAATACCTTTTTTATTCAATGGTGACCAGAATTGTGCACATTATTCCAAATGCGTTCGAAATAGTGATCCGTAAAATGGTAAGATGATTGCACTATTCCGGCTCAAAATTGCCCACTTAGCCCAGCATCTGGTTTGTCTCAATCACTCCTAGTGAACACTGTGTCAATGGCTTCAATTTATTTTCAATTAGGATCCACAGGTCATTTTCATTTCCCGCACAGATTATTTTCTTACCAATTAAATAATACGTCCTTCTTTGAGCGTATTGTCCCTACGTGAAGCACTTTGCGATTTTCTCAAATTAAATTTCGTGCGCCATTTATCTGCCCAATTCCGAAGAATCTTTAAATCCTCCTATAAGATATCCTGTTCATCTTTGGAGTCGATCACCTTCTTTAGCATTGTACCATCGCAACTTTAGCTACTAGGTTTCCGACCCGTATCTCATGTTCATTAATGGAGATGTTAAATAAACATGGTCCCAAAACAGATCCTTGTCGAAATCCATTGGCAATATTCTCCCAGCCTGATGACATCCCCTGTTCAAGCATCTACTGGGTTCTATCGAATATCCAATTACATATACATTGCAAGAAAATTTCTCCGATTCCCAAATTTTTTAATTTTATCTACCAGCCTTTCGTGAGGAACTGTATAAACAACAACAACAACAAGATTCCATTTATAGAGCGCCTTTCACGTCAGGAGGACGTCCCAAGGCGCTGCACAGTTGGGTCATGACCCGAGCAGGGGGGAAATGGTCAGGGTGAGGGGAGGGAAGGGAGGGAGAGAGGAGGGGGAAATGGTCAGGGTGAGGGGAGGGAAGGGAGGGAGCGAGGAGGAGGAAGAGAGTCGAGAGGGGAGCTGAAGGCACGGTCAAAGAGAAAGGTTTTGAGACCGGCCTTGAAGGAGGAAAGGGAGGAAGCAAGGCGAAGGCACTGGGGGATGGAGTTCCAGAGCCTGGGGGCTGAGAGGCTGAAGGCCCGACCACCGATAGTAGGGCGGTTGGGGCGGGGGACGTGGAGCAGACCGGAGCCAGAGGAACGGAGGGTACGGGCAGGTAGGTAGGGGGATAGTAGGTTGGAGAGGTAGGAGGGAGCAAGGCCGTGAATGGCCTTGTAGGTGAGGATGAGGATCTTGAAATCAATCCTCTGGGGGATGGGGAGCCAGTGGAGGCGAGCGAGGGTGGGAGTGATGTGATCGCGGTGTCTGGTGCGGGACAGTACACGAGCTGCAGAGTTCTGAATGACCTGCAGCTTGTGGAGGGAGGTGGCGGGAAGGCCGGCGAGGAGAGAGTTCCCATAGTCCAGCCTTGAGGTGACAAAGGCGTGTACCAGGGTTTCAGCGGCGTGAGGGGTGAGGTAGTGCCGTAATCTGGCGATATTCCGGAGGTGATGGAAGGCGGTGCCAGTTGTGATGCGGATGTGAGGGAGAAAGGACAGCTCAGGGTCGAACAAAACGCCGAGGTTCCTGACTGGCTTTGAGAGGTGGAGAGTGCAGCCTTGGATGCTAATGGTGTCACCGCCTGAGGTGCGGAGGCGCTGACGTGAGCCAATCAGGAGGGCCTCGGTTTTTCGCACGTTGAGCTGAAGAAAGTTGTCTCTCGTCCAGGACTCGATGTCGGACAGGCAGCTGTCAGGACATCGGTGGTCGTGGAGTTGAGAGTAGAGGAGGAAAGGTAGAGTTGGGTGTCATCCGCATACATGTGGAAGTTAACCCCATGTTTGCGGATGATGTCACCAAGGGGGAGTATATAGAGGGTGAAGAGGAGGGGACCGAGGACAGAGCCCTGAGGGACACCACATGAGACAGTACGGGGGGTGGAGGAGAAGCCATTCGTTGAGACGAAGTGAATACGGTGGGAAAGGTAAGAGCTAAACCATTCAAGGACAGTGCCTTGAAGGTTGAGGTGGGAGGACAAGCGGTGGAGTAGGATAGCGTGGTCGACCGTATCGAATGCTGCCGATAGGTCGAGGAGGACGAGGAGACAGAGGGAGCCCTGGTCACAGATGGTCAGGATATCATTGGTGACCTTGACCAGGGCAGTTTCTGTGCTATGAGCAGCACGGAAACCTGACTGAAGGGGTTCGATAAGAAAATGGGTGGAGAGGAAAGAGCGCAGTTGGGAGGCGACAACTCTTTCCAAGACCTTGGAGAGAAAGGGGAGGTTGGAGATGGGCCGGTAGCTTGATAGCTGCGACGCATCAAGGGAGGGTTTTTTCAGGGTGGGCGTGATGATGGCAGTTTTTAATGGAATGGGGACAGAGCCAGAGGAGAGGGACAGGTTTATGATGTCAGTGATGTGTGGGGCAAGAAAATGGAGCTGGGAGATAAGGAGTGGAGTGGGGATGGGGTCAAGGGAGCAGGTGGTTGGTTTTAGGGATAGGATGAGTTCAGTGACAGAGGGTGGGGAAACGGGTACGAAGGTGTGTAGGGGAGGATGGGTAGGAGTCGGAGTGTGGGAGGGAAGGGGTGGGTGGTGGGTGGAAGTTGGAGGGGAAGTGACCGCGGAGCGGATTCCCTTGATCTTGGATTCAAGGAAATCCAGCATCTCCTCGCAGTGAAGGTTGGAGGAGATGACCTGCGCGGGGTGGCGGGGGGGACGGAGGAGTCGGGATGTGGTGGAAAACAGTAGCCTGGGGTTGTTCTTCGCCTCCAGGATTATCCTGGAGTAGAAGGACGACTTGGCCGAGGCTAGAGTGGAGCGGTAAATTTTGAGGAGGTCCAGCCAGATTTGTCGGTGGACCGTTAAGCCGGATTTGACAAAGGTGCGCTCAGCAGCCCGCACCTGGCATTTCAGTGAGCGGAGGTGGGTGGTGTACCAGGGGGAGGAGCGGGAGTAGGAGACAGTGCGGGAAGTGATTGGGGCAAGAGTATCGTGTGTGGAGGAGAGGATATTGTGGAGGAGGGAGAGAGGAGAAGAGGGGTCGTTGAGGGTTGAAGGCCAGAGGGAGAGGAGTTCACAGGACTCCAAGTCATCGGTTAGGAATTGTGGGGGTAACTTCTTCCAAGGGCGGTAGAAGATGGTGGTGGGTCTGTTGGAGGTGGGGAGGGGGGTGGAGGTGGTGAAGGAGATGAAGTAGTGGTCAGAGATGGCCTTGTCGGTAATAGTGACATCCGAGACACTGAGGCCCCGGGTGATCACCAAATCGAGTGGGTGGCCGTGACTGTGAGTGGGGGAGTTTATGTGTAGGGAAAGGTTGAGCGAGGAAAGCAGGGAAGAGAAGTCTGTGGAGATGGAGCAGGAGGGGGAGAAGTGTAGGTTAAAGTCGCCCAGGATGATGAGGCGATCGGAGCAGAGGCAAAGAGATGTGAGGAGTGTTGAAATGTCGGAGATGAAGGTGGGAGAGGTTTTAGGGGGCCGGTACAGGAGGAGGATTTTAAGGGAGAGGAATGAGGGGTGGGAGAGAGTGAGGTGCTCAAAGGAGGGGAAAGAGCCAGTGGAGTAGGGGCACAGGGCAAGTGGTGTCCTTGACAGAGCCTCGGAGAGAGATATACATTGTCAAAGAAAGGCACAGAGAGACGTACACAGAGAGATAGATATACAGGTGTATACACACAACACGGGTAGGCAGACAAACAGACGGATGGAGATACACGTTACAAAACAAAAAAATACATTTGTGAAGGACCCTTTACGTCAGAAAGACATTCCAGTACGTAGGAGAAGTAGTGGATTTTGACCCGGGCACCAGTTGGGTTTTGGAGCGCTGGAGGGCAAGGGGTTGGGAGGTTTGTGAAGTTGTAGCAGAAGAGCAGCTCTTGGGAAGGGACTTGCAGTAGGCAATATAGATTCTTAGGTGGAGGGATCTGATTGTGGGATATAGTTCTAGAGACAGGGGGCATATAGGCTGAATGCCTGAACGCCAATGGTGAGGCAGAATTTGCAAGGGAACTGAAGCAGGTATCCACCTGGCAAAGGGAGCGTGCAGGCTGTTATGGAATTAGACCATCAGAAGTGTTGTGGGGCAGTATCATGGAATATCAACAACAACAACAACAAGATTCCATTGATAAAGCGCCTTTCACGTCAGGAGGACGTCCCAAGGCGCTGCACAGTTGGGTCAAGACCCGAGCAGGGGGGAAATGGTCAGGGTGAGGGGAGGGAAGGGAGGGAGCGAGGAGGGGGGAAATGGTCAGGGTGAGGGGAGGGAAGGGAGCTAGCGAGGAGGGGGGAAATAGTCAGGGTGAGGGGAGGGAAGGGAGGGAGCGAGAAGGGGGAAGAGAGTCGAGACGGGAGCTGAAGGCACGGTGAAAGAGAAAGGTTTTGAGACCGGCATTGAAGGAGGAAAGGGAGGAAGCAAGGCGAAGGCACTGGGGGATGGAGTTCCAGAGCCTGGGGGCTGAGAGGCTGAAGGCCCGATCACCGATGGTAGCGCGGTTGGGGCGGGGGACGTGGAGCAGACCGGAGCAAGAGGAACGGAGGGTACTGGCAGTTAGGTAGGCGCATTTTAGGTTAGAGAGGTCTCAACTTAATTCTCTGAGGAATGGGGAGGATACCATATGCAGAGTTCTGAATAACATGCAGCTCATGGAGGGAAGATTTGGGGAGTCCAGCGAGCAGACAGTTGATGCAGTGAAGTCGTTACGTGATGAAAGCGATGACAAGGGTCACTGCAATGTGTGGTGAGAGGCAGTGGCGGATGCTGGAAATGTTGCGGAGGTGGGGAAAGGCGGAGCAGGTCACGGCACCAATGTGGGGTTTGATGGACTGCAGATGGTAGAACATGTCTCCGAGTTTCCGTATTGGCTCCTGAGGTGAGTGTGCAACCATGAAAGGTGATACTTTTCAGCGCCTGAGCTGAGGAGGCGCTGATCGTAGCCCAGAAGTGCCTCTGTCTTGCCAATTAATCCGGAAGAAGTTGGCTCCTGTCCAAGACTTGATGTCTGCCAAACCTTCACACAACTGTCACTCCATACCCTCAACTACAAGAAACAGCGCACCCCATCACCCCACATCTCACTGAAAGTATTTGAATGGTCGGCTTTAAGGTCAGGGATTTCACGCCGCAGCAAAACCCTCTCTTCCTGGTTTGCTTACATACGCAGTCTTCTCGCCTCCTACACTCAGCTAACACTAACCTTCGCTGTGTGTCACTGCCCACTTCCTGCACTGAGCTAACACTTACCTTCACTGTTTGTCTCAGCCCACCTCCTGCACTGAGCTAAGGCTGAATTTCTCTCTGTTTCTTGCCCACCTCCTGCACTGAGCTAACACTGACCTTCCCTGTTTGACTCTGCCCACCCCCTGCACTGAGCTAACACTGACCTTCTCTATGTTTCTTGCCCACCTCCTGTACTGAGATAACAATTACCTTCCTTGTGTTTCTTGTACTGTAGGTGCAGGCAACCTTTTCGACCTTCATTCACAAGGCACCAGCTTCTGGAATTCCAGCTCGATTACTCCACCGCATTAAATCTCAATTATCGTCATTCTTCACAAACAGTGTAGATCGTGGCCCAGCTGTCTAAGGCGCTGAATACAGGCTCCATTTTCTAATCGGACGTGGGCTCGGATCCCACGACTATCAAATGATCTTTTTCAGCTTGTACATTGTACAGATCAGATGTGATTCCTGACCAGAAAGAGCTGTGTGCAGAGGCTAACAATATGATTCCTTCTTCCATTGATCAAACGAGAAGCCAACGTTTTTCTTCATGAGCCAATACCATCAGATTCGTTTGTGTCGTTGGCCGTTCGATCACTTTGTTTCCAGCGTAGATTAGTTTCACTCCTCCAGGTCCAGCAATGCCATTCATTGACACGATTAAATATCTTCCGGCAAGTAATTTCTCTTTAAAATTCCGAATGCTTCCGGAACATAGGACAAAGGAAGTCGTTGAATTCCAAGACGAAGTAAGAGATGTTCCAATTTGTCAATGAACCAAGTGAGGGGGGTGTTGGAATACTCTGAAAATAAAGACAACGGAGTCGATCAAGTTTTTCTTGAATTAATTCACGTGCTAGGAAGCAATTGAAGAATAATATATTTATTCCAGAAGAGTACCGTCCCTGGGTATGTTTGAACCACCAACCTTTCGGTTAGCAGCCGATCGCGCTGACCATTTGCGCCACAGTAACATCTGTCCACAAACTTTTGAAGCATCAGTCAGATTTCTCGCAATATTTATTTGCAAAGCATTCCAGCACAGCTTAAATAAAATAACTGGTAGCTATCTGCGAATACGTAACTCTTATATTTCTACCTACATTTCCAGTTTTTCTTCAAAACCGTTGTTCCTAAATTAGTTGCTGATTCGATCCATATCAAATTTCAAGGACATTTGTACTTCATTTAAATGAATGTTGTGAGAGAACATGAAGGCTGATGAGCAAACAATCCCACGTCACACTGTGGTCAGTGTTTCCATCTATTTGCATTCAGATTTTACCTTTCAATATCTAATTTACAGATGTTGTCGTTCCTTATTAACCAGGGATTGCTTGTCACAGCAAATGTATCAATCAAAAGCTGCACTTTTCTTGCAAAACGTGTCAACAGACGTCTCTGTCGCTCAATGGAATGGAAGGTAAATTCGATGATGGAAAGCAAGCTCGGTGGGCCTTGGTATTCTGTCGCCCAGAAAATGTTATGCTCTGATGTTTTAGACCTTTTTATTTTACCATGTATTCAATGTGGGTTACAGGTTTCCATGCCCTCCTGCTACAGCTCACAACAACAACAACTTGGATGTATCAAGCGTACTCCACGCCGGACGGCGTCTCAGAGCGCTTCACCGTAATGGATCACGGGACCGAGCCAGCGGGAGGGGAGGGAATGTGACCAAAGTCGCGGTGGATTACAAAGGTCTTTAGCAGAGACCTGAAAATGGGAAGGGCGGGAGCGTGGGGAAGGGAGTAAGGAAGGCAGTTCCGGAGCCTCGGGGCTCAATGGCTGAAGACACCGCCGCCGAATGTGGAGCGGAGTAATCGGGGACGAGGAGGAGGCCAGACCCGGAGGAACGAAGGCAACGTGTACTGTTTTGAGGAAAGGTGAGGTCAGAGAGGTGCTTGTTTGGGGGGGAATTTTGTAGTATATTTACGTCTTTGAATATTGCATAGTGTTGTATTAACAAACTAATGTTCTGCCCTATAGTATTCCTCGCATTTTAACATCACGTTGGTTCACAAATGTCCTTTATATATGTGAGTCCTCTTCCCGGTATGAAAGACAATACTCAACGTGAATTGTTGTGGTTGTTATGATGGATTAAGCGATGTATTGAATTAAGGTAAAGAAACTGTTAACAGAGCTTCAGTAGATCCTGAATGATGTTGCAAAATAGAATAGTTTCCAACACAATCTTATCATCGGATCCTCACATGATAATCCCTTCCTTCCTTCCTTCCTTTATTTCCTTCTTTCTTTCTTTCCTTCTTTCTTCCCTTCTTTCTTACTTTCTTGCTTACTTTTTTACTTTCTTGCTTACATACTCTATCTCTTTCTCTCTCTCTCTCTCTCGCTCTCTCCCTCTGTCGACCTCAACTAACCGGCCACATTTGGCTCTCTCTGCTTTTGAAAACGTGAATCTACACTGATATTCAGAGAAGAATCCAATTTAAATAAAAAAGATGCAATTGTCAGCAAACTTCAATCTCAATATTGCAACAGGCAAAAAATAAATTTACAGGTATAAATTGTAACACGAAATAAGCAATGTCTGAGAATATTGTGCTATCAGAGAGTTGTTTTTCATGCAACACATATGTTCAATGAGTGTAAAATAACATCGCTGATGATACCAATTGATTCTTCCCAGGAGGCTTGCCGTTATTATAAAGTTCTTTTCATGCTGCCAATTCATTCTGTTCATAGAAGCCATCCTGCACAAACAACGCACGAGTGCTTGTCTGCTGGAAAACATGGTATATTTCACCATTTACGACGTGGAAGTAATATACTACCCCATTCTTGCAACCGTTGGAGTTCCTGGTAAGATATTTTAACATAAGAATTTTTATGAAACTCCTTGACTCACTGTGTATTCTGTTAATTGTCATTCTGTTTGGCTCAATGAATTTACTCAAACATTCACGGTGGGTGGATAGTGAAGGTAACTGTTGTCTCCTTGGAACTGAACTGGTTCCATGAAGAAATAGTTGGCAAACGAATTTTATAACCCAGTCAATGCACTGGATGTGTCGATATTGGTTGCTGAGCCAGGTTCGTGAGTCGGAAGACAGAGTTATAGTGCATCAGAATACTGCTCATGGTAAATAAGCTGAGTCCGACCCGCTCATCAGTACGACCTGGAGGGAATAAGGATTGACACTCTCTGCAAATGTTACCCTTGAAAGCCGAATCACAAACTCGTAGGTTGTTGCCGGATAGAGAAGGAGCAGCATAGCAGACCGGACAGTATATTTAATTGCCATCCATGCTGTATTTAGTTGCTTAGTTTCCAGCAAAGCCCGCATTGCATAAGATGACTGAGATCAGCAAATTTTGACCCTCTGCCAGCAACTCCCCATTCTGCGCAGAGTAAACTTGAGTGTTTGGAAAACAGGATACAAACATCGATCGGGAGATTTTTCTTTGCATTCGAGGCACATGGAAATCTCCCTGTGTATTCGGCATATATATGATGAACTCTTAATTGGATTTCTGAATGTTTCAGACACCCGACAGGCAAGACTCTCAGTTTAAGCTCCATTTTGGTTCATTGAACTCACAATCGAGGTTCACATTGCAATGCTGAGAAGAGGTACATTGTCAGAGATGCTGTCCTTCAGATCATGGTAACTCGGTTGAAAATTTTATCTGAAGTACCTCATCTCTGATAATGTAACTGGCCCGTTTCCGACACTAATTTGCGATCCATGTCAACTTGGAAGCAGTTCAGCCCCAAGCAGTACCCTCCAGTGCTGTAACACGCAAAGTCTTGGCTGATACAGAAGTGTATTATTGGAAATGCTTTGCATTGATGGAAATACCTTCCTTCCGATGAGACAGATGTACTATTCGGCTGGTCGGGTTGACTTTAAAAAAATAACAACACACTGAAAAGAGAGTGACACTTTACCCGATGTTCTGGCAAACAATCACACAAAGAAAATTCGCCAATTGATTCTTTGCTTCTCTGGGGACATTGCTGTCCAAAATTAACTACCTAATTCGCCATCAAAGAATACTCATTCTCGACGAAACCAAATTAACAGATTTGAAGTCCCTGAGCCAGATACACTGTATGGATTCTGATTATTATCTCGCTTCTCTTACTTTCTTCCTAGTTAACTTGTTGGCGATTCTGATCCTCGCCCGGGGAAATTGCGGTCTCTCCAAAGGCGTCACTCTTTACTTGGTATGCGTGGCAGCGGCAGATCTGATGGTCATTATCACTGATGTAATATTCAATCGCATTAATAATTTTTATTTCCCGATTAGTTTCTTATCTTACACTCCCGTGTGCAGTATCAGAGTTGTTTTGGTGGCTTTAGCCACAAAATGTTCAGTCTGGTTTACAGTTGCTTTCACTTTCGATCGTTTTGTGGCTATTTGTCATCAGAAGTTGAAAACTACATATTGCACTGTGAATTCCGCTATTTATATTATTATAACATTGACTTTGCTAAACTGTGCACAAAGTATTCCATGGTATTTTGTATTTACTCCTATGGTGATCATTAACAATTTTCCATTTTACTGCCTTGGAAAACCAAGCTATTCTACATTGCCAATATGGAGAGTGTTTGCATGGTTCAACAGAGTTTTCACTCCTCTGGTTGTATTTCTTTTAATTTCCCTCTTCAATGCTCTGACCATCAGACACATTTTATTAGCCAGCAGGACACGCCGGAGAATCCGGATCAATAACAATTGGAACAAACAGAATGATCCAGAAATGGAAAAGCGAAGAAAATCCATTATTTTACTCTTCGGTATATCAGCAAGTTTTATACTCTTATGGATGACGAACATTATCTATACATTGAAATGGACAATTACAAATTATAATTATCAATTACAAGTCCACAGCTCTCGATATGTCCTCCAACAGACGGGATTTATGCTTAAGCTTTTGAGTTCCTGTACAAACACATTTATCTATGCAGTGACACAGACAAAGTTTAGAGAGGATCTGACGTATGTGTTCAAATATCCTTTTGCTCTGATTCATTGCAAATAAATACATTATATTTATCAAAGAAAGAATGCTGTGTTTGCTGTGTTTCATTCGTATATAGTCGGGACTAGTTCAGTGGTCAGAGGTTTCTCATCAAAGCAATTCGAGATACTAAGCTCTGCAAAGCCATTCAGCACTACATGGAATTATTTTGTTGCTTTCTGCTGTCCTGTTGAGGATTTTCTTCTGTTCAGTTTAGGAATATTTGGGACAGATTGTTGCTTTCTATCAAATTGTAAATATATCTAAGTTACGTTCCTCGTCTTCTGCTGGGTTTCTATCCAATGCCTCTTCATGACCGCAAGACGAAAGTGAGTATCAAGGAACGTTCATTTGCAACCTGGCTAAGTCTGGTACAATTCCGATCCATAATGTTTATTTTAGCTCCAAGATCCGAGCAAAGATCGAGTGTGGA